>NW_010394172.1:0-17670 GCF_000710305.1 Buceros rhinoceros silvestris
TTTTAATAAATATATTTAATTTTGCATCTTATTTTATAACTACTAAAAGTATGTTTCAATCTAATTCACTGGCTGTCTAGCTGTCTGCTCAGTGTTATTCAGTGTCAATAATGATGTTTCACTTATTCCAAGAGGATAAGAGTGTATTGTGCAGATGTTCTTTAACTGAATGTGTTCCAAGCTTTCCAGCCAGGGCAGTCATTTTTAGGTATTACCTTTTGGCACAGAGAACAGTCATTATTTGAACTTGCAATAAAATGCAATTTTAAAATTTTATGGAAACATACATTCATGGATCGGTACTTTAATATCAGCCCCAAATATGAAGAAAATGCAATGAAGAATGAAAAACGGCATAGATTAAAGATAAACAGCACTTGGCAAAGTGACAATTATGTCTTACTCCCCCACCCCCAATACCATGTGGCAACCTCTAGTCCACATGGCAAAGTCTAATCTAGGTGGGCACAAACTGTGCAGTTGCATAGCAGGAGAAAATCCTTAACACTGCTTAGCTTTAGCATTTCCATGAGGAAAACTGTCACCTCATCAAAGTCTTTTACAAAGCTGTCAGCATAGCAGTCTGCTTGAATGTTACTCTTCCAGCCATGTGGAGATTGAATGTGTCCTCCTTTATGCCACTTTGTGCATCATTCCTTCACACTTCATGTTCCTATCCTGTTAGCACTTGTGATGGTCTCTTGACATTTTTGTTTTGCAACGTGGTCTGAAAAGGCATTTTTTCCCCTGCTTTCTGGGGAATGTTGAGACTTTCCTGCAAATCTTCCCTTTTAATGTGCGGCAGTGTGCTCCCCACCCGTTCCCAATCTGACCTTCATTTCCTGTAATCCTGCTCAAGTGACAGTGTAATGGATACGTCTGGTTGCGATGGCTGCATCCGGCTCAAAGTGGATTTGGGTGAAACAGATAACACTGCAATAGCCAAGGGCTGACTTGATCAACGTACCCACCTAGTCACTGTGCTGGTCAATGTCTGACTCAAGCCATATTTGGAAGAAATTAACATCTCAGGTCACTATGTAAATATAAGTCAAGAATCTTACTCCATAAACAGTGAACAACCCAGGACCCACCGAGCTCTCCTGCATGACAGTGGGGTGCACACCAGGATCTCCCCTTGAGCAGGGACAACTGTCAAGGTAACTTCTTGAAGCGGAGAGAATCTTTGCTGCAACAGATTCTTTTCAGGTGATTAATAGCTTGCTAAACTTTGAAATCCTAAGTGATACAGATGATTGATTGTGTGCATACAAACCTTTAGAAATAAAATCATTGATCAAGTCTGGGACTAAGTCTGGCTTCAGCTGCACCTAAAATCCCCTCTGGAAAGGAGTTTAGAATGAAAGGTTGTCTTTGCTGAACCTCATGACTCAACAAGAGGGTCTCCCTGACAGTTTTGTCTGACCCTGTTCTCTATGCAGTAAATAACAGATTTTACTTTGCCATCGAATCTTGTTAAACCACTGCCACATTTATTTTCAAATTTTGTTGAATTGCTGTTTTATATCAATAAACATTACTACTACTCTCTTATGAGTGAAGTGTGTCACTCCATTCACGACATAATGCTTGAAGAACATCCGTTGAAAGAGAAGGATCCTCAACTCTTGGCTTTGGAGGTCAGTATTGTGCTCTCCCTCTGCAGGAGGAGTTTCTTCCTATACCACCTATTGCTTACACTGAAAGATGAAATCTGTATCCCAGCTTTTTTTCTTTTTCCTTTTTTTTTTTTTAAATGCTATCTATTTTAATCTGTGTAACCAGGGACTGGATACTCTTGTAGTGCATCTAGGCTTTGAGTAATTCTAATCCCTTGGCCTCCTTTCTAGTTTGATATCTTACTCTGTTCTTTTAGAGAGCTCATTATAGAGCTTAATCATTTGTACACCTGGGTATTTTAAATGTTTTAGTCCAATAGTTCTCACATAAGAATTGAATAACTAAAATAGTATGAAATCAGTATTTGCAATAGGATCAGTTTGTTTTGAAATTCATCAGAAAGTGAGATCTAACAGAAGAATCCACACAAAACCATTATAAAGAGCAATCAATAAATCTGTAGGGATTTTGTCCTGACAAGGAATGCTACTGTTTACCCAGGTATAATTTAGCCTGAAAAAGCAAAGGTTTGTTGTCATTAAAGCAGTGAAATTTGACAGCGTCCTAAAAAAGGCACTGGGGCAATTTGCTTCCTCCTCCTTTCTCCTAGTCCTCTCTAGTTATGTTTAGGGAGAAAATTGTTAAGATGTATCAGAGACTTATTTTTTAGGTGGGGTATTTTTTAGCTTTACTTTCTAAGCAGGAGCTATGGCACTCACCGGGAATTAAAAATTTAAGAGGACTTTTGACCACTTACACAAAGAAGAGACCTTAGATAAATAAACTGGATCATCTTACAAATCTAAGTATTTTAACCTCAACAGTGAAGAGGTAAAATTTGCTTATATTTACAGGATATCTGATTACCTATTGAGATAAAGGAAAAGCTAGAAAAAAGGAGACAAGGAGAACCAGACTGGGTTATTGCTGCTTGAGAAAAGATGTCCTGATAAGCAGCATCTTTAGTTGGAAAAATATCTGCTAGTGATTGTAGACAGTTCAGAGGCATTTCTTCAGAGAACAAGTTAAACAGAGGACAGGTAGACATTGCTGGGTCACAAACTGAATTACATAATAAAAGAAGCAAAGAAGCAACTGAAGTTTATATCACTGAATAAGATGAAGAAGCAAATGCGGCAGATCAGAAGATCTGTATTGAAAACATGATAGAAAACAGAAGGACAAAAAGTAAACATGCCCCCTTCCTCTGCAAGGACAGAAACCAAAAATTGAGTGGAAATGATAGAATCACAAATGCAGCAAATTAACTAAAGGAAGAGAAAGTGGAAATTAGGAAGGAAGAGGTCTCTCAGACAAGAGGCAATGCAGCAGAGACTTATGAGCTGCCAGTCACAGCTATGGACGTTGATAGCTGGAATCAATTTTAGTACATCTGAACATTCTATCTCCCTATATGCGATGTTTCATTGTTGCTGTTCAGGATGCTAAGAAATGATGCAGCGCTGAGAGTCTTCTCCTTGTTCACTTAACAGCTCTTTTCTTACTCAGATTCTTTCTAGTAATTGACAGCCGTTTCTGGCAGCAATTCAGCCTTTTCACTGCTGTGTACAGCGGGGGTAATGTACTTGTGTTCTGGGCTATTACACAAGCTCATGAAGTTGTGGTGGGTGGCTGCTGTTTTGTGCATGAATGTTTCACACCAGCTTCCTAGGTAATAATTTAATTTTGCTGATTTTCAAATATGGAAATCAGTGCTTTCTAATGGAGAATCTTCTCTGTCACTCCAATCAGCTAAATTAAGGCACCCATTTAATTTAAAATCGCTTTTACAGAGTATTACTTATTTTGCCCCCATGCCTATTTAAGTTTGCTGTGGGCAAGAATCTCAAAGCTTGTGTTCTCAGCAAAATCTCTGCAAATTTGTTAGAGTGCTTTTGGAAACTTTGACGCTTCTCTATCAGATTTAGTGGGGTGGGGGAGTAGGAACTGGAAAAAAAAGAGAGGAAGATCTGCACTCACACCTACAGGCTCATACATTACCTTACTTACATCTCCCCCATAGAAGTGTACTTATCCTTTGCCTCACTGTTGTACAAAATGTCAAGTTTTCTTTCTTGCTACTGTGGTGAAAAATCCAAAATGTATTCACATCTGTAGTCCAGTCCAGTGATTCAACATGCAGGACTTAGGTATCACAGTTTGCATCAATGCATCTTGCATGATTCTTCATTGCTGCCCCACTGCTGCCTTTTGAAAAGGCATCATGGCTGAGAGGGAGATTGCAGAGACTGAGGTGCCCTCAAAACCGCTGTGCTGCTCGGAGCTCTGCTTTGTTAATGTTGGGTGTGGGGAAGGATGAAAGTTCAAGTTGGTTACCAAGTTATGTGCTTTAATAGTTTTTAATTTTTATCTTTGGTGTTCTTTTTTTGGTTTGGAAAGGTTCTTGAAGAGTAGCTTGGATTAATTGGAGAAAACTATACCTAAGCTGCTGAATTGCCTTCCTGCTCTTATGAATTCTTCACCAATCTTCTTTGGTATGCTGAATTTGCATTGTTTAATTGGTGATTATTTTTGTTTCCTTGACTGAACTGTTAGTACACTCTTTGACAGCTTTTGGTTCGTTACCTATATTACAGCATTTCCTTCCTTTTCTGTCAGGAATTCTGAGTTTTCAGTGCTGAATAAGCCTAGTTCACACTCTGAGCAAAGGTGTGTACTCAGAAAATATAGTGTTAAACAGATTTCATATTTCCTATGAGGTGCTGGGGTAGAGCAGGCTGCATCTAGCTAGATAACATCTCTCCAGGGCAGCATACAAGAGGTTGTGTAAGCTTGCAGTCACAGATAGAGACCAACAATGCCTCTCCCTCCCTCTCACTAACCTCACAATGCCTCTCCCTCCCTCACGCTTACCAGTCCTCTTCTGCACCCAGTGAACCTCCCCATTTTGTAACTGAAGAGGTCTCCAAATCTGGCACCAGGACCTTGCCACCTTGCAGGGCTACCAGCCTATGAGGCTTAGCTCATCCACAACTCCTTCCCATGGATTCTCTGGAAAGGCCAATTTCCAAGAAGAAATCATGGTGTGATGGTTAAAAAGTAGAAAAGCATGGCCCTGAAGAAAGAATGCTTTGGTAGTTTGGTTTCTAGAAAACTGCACCTTATCCTGTGGTTCCAGACCTAAGATAACTAACAAGAATTTTTCTTCTCTGCAGACACATCGAGTCCCAGAGGGCCCAGCCTCTGTGTGAAAGCCTTCAGCAGCGGGCCAGGTGGAGTCAGTGATTCCTCTGCAGGACATAAAACAGTCTCTATGAGATTTCTGGAAATAGTGGAAGCAGGAAAAGTGGCTGAAGCCCCACATGGTCCATGGAAAGGGAACTAGGCAGCATCCTTCAAGGGGTTGACATGGCCCTGACTGCAGCCAGAGCTGTTGGTGCTGTCTTTGAGCCACCTCTTACAGCTGTTGTTGGATGCTGGTGAGCAAGGAAGTCCTGGCGTTAACCTGAGCTTCTGCAGATGATGGTAGGGGAAATGAGCAAGGAGTGGGAAAAAAAAAGTGAAGACTTTATCACTCATTCATGGGTAGAGTTCTTTGCCCTCCCTCCCCACCCCCAATAATGACACTGTACAGCTTTGTTTTAAGATAATCTACCAAGCCTAAGTACAGGAAACAAAGGAAAGCAGAAAAAACATCAGGTCCAGCAACAGGGACACATATTAATGAAAAAGAATAAAAAGCACACCTGCTATTTAATAGGCCAAGTAACTCAGGTCCTGATAGGAAGTGGCTCTCCTAAAAAGCAATTAGGCACTGTGTCTTACAATGGTAAGGAAACAGAAATGGCTGGAAAATTAGAAAACCCCAAAATAGAGCTGTGGTTACCTGGCCTTTTCTGCTCATTTTAATTTGACCTTTGGTATGTATGTGCAGTCTAACTGGTGAGCAAATGTTTCCCAAGTGGAGTCAGTGGACCATCTCTTTGATAGGGCCTCAAGGGGTATCTACATGGTGTAAACACTGGATGTTCTTGGCTGTCTACCAAGGATTAAAAGCAGCTGAATTAGGCAATCTAGAACCAGGGACATAAGAAAAATTTAAATCTCAGGCTTTGGCAGCTAGGTCACATCAATTGTGCAGACTTTAAACTTCCAGTGGAGAGAAATAGGCACTTTAAGACATGTTTATTCTCTTAATATTGATGTGCAATATAGGTTGTACAGGTTGTGCTGTAGATAGCGCTGTTCTGTTACCTTAATTGTAGAGGGACCCTAAGGGAAAGGTAGCTATTTGAACTACTGATATACTAAATTAGGTGAATACAATTCTATTCCTGTCATTTTCAAGGAAAAGAAATAAGGGCTATTGGAGGATCTCACCTGGCTTAGTCTGAGTCTAAGGCGTGGGAGATCAGCTGCTTGATTCAGGGTGTCCATGGGAAAGACAGGTCTGATGAAATGCTGTTGCGATGGGGGATGAAAACACTTGGAATAAAGAGGTGGTGAGCCTGAGTTAGCATCTGCCCAACTCAGATATACTGAAGAGAACACAGATACAGCTATAATCAGGATAAGGCTATTCTGGAACTTTGGGATCTCAAAGCTGCATAATTTGTTTTAAACACTCATAGTCAGTAGAATTATGTTAGATGCTTTAGGCTGCTTTTCTTCAAAGACTGCTCGTAATGTTTTTTAAATGTCCTCCTCTGTTTCGATAGTTATACGGACTATATGCGAGTCCATTCAGAATAGTTAGTGCTTTTTCTTTAGCAGCAAATAAGATTAGTCTTTGTCTTAATATTCTGCTGAAAATTGACTCTGAGATGCTGCAGAAACTTCATGAATGAGCATAGAAAGAAAGAGGTTATAAAACTTGTTTTAGCTGAGCGTGTTTACACCTTTGAGAATGCCTTCCCTGGCAGAATGAGCCTCTTTTCTTGATTACACTGTTTAAAAAACTGTTCAAATGAAAACAAGAAAAAATCCTGGCAAGGATTTTGGAACAAACAAAAAACCAACCAAACAAAAAAGATACTAAAAGTGTGTAATTCCATTGGTTCCAGAAGCCCAGAGAAGCCGGTAAAGCTCCTTCTCTGAGCTACGAAAGGAACAACTGCCTGTGAGAACTAAAGTGGGAATAGTCAAGTGAGGTAACACCTACAACTAAATGTCATATCTTACCCTATCTCACATTATAAATACCAGTGGTTTCTGGGCTGTATCCCCCAAAGCAGTTACTGCCTATTCTTGTCAAAATATTATGAATAATTCTGGATTGTGCTGTAAAAGATTTATTTATACATATCTGATCTTTTTGGTAGAGGAATTTAATGCTTTTTATGCAAATAAAGTGGTCTCCTTCCCCATTCATTCTAAACCTCATTTTGTTCTACTTTGCCTGAATTCACTGTTGGGGGTTAGGGGTGAAGTGGGTGTAAAACATGTTCAAAAATTCTTACAAGTGTGTTGCAGTCCCTGAAGGAGATGTTTTGTGAACATGGTACAGCAGTCTAGTAGTGCCCATCATGACTTACTCCAGGACTACTTCTAGCCTAATTTATACCCATGACACAAATGAAAACATCTCAGAAATGATGTATACCCTGGGTTGAGTTACATGCAGTGCTTTATTTCAGTCATACAACTGATGTTCAGAGCTACACTGCAGTAGCCCTTGGTACCTGTGAGGAAAACAGCCTTTCCTTTGCTGTAGGGATATTTTTCTCTATGTTCCTGTGGTCTTCTACTCTATTTTCTTATTACAGTATGGAACACAGGAGACTTTGCAGTCCTCTAGAGCCCAGAGTGTTTCATGCAAGGAGGACATATACAGGTCACAAATACATAAGGTATTAAAATATGTATTTGTCCTCAAACCAGGACAGTATTATTTTGTTACTCGTAACATAAAGAAAC
Source organism: Buceros rhinoceros silvestris (assembly GCF_000710305.1). NCBI lineage: Eukaryota > Metazoa > Chordata > Aves > Bucerotiformes > Bucerotidae > Buceros > Buceros rhinoceros. The sequence goes on from NW_010394172.1 coordinate 7,498, forward strand.
CATGTTAAATGCAGTGATATTTACACTTTCCTTCAATTGCTTGTGTTTGCCTAAGCAGTAAAAATGTAGCTGTAGACACATTTATTCATACATTAACAGTTATACCCTTGAGAATATTTCAAGCAAAACTGCATTCAAATAGGCTGTTTATTTGTTTTAAGGACTTTTTAAAAAAATCAACAATTAAATAGTCCATCTGTTCCCTAAACACTTCTAGTTAAACATTTGACTACACAGTTTTGAAAAGGCAATTTTGCTAAATTGAACATTCTGTATTGCACTTGTATAAATCCTTGACTGCTACAGGGAAGCAACAGAGTAAATAAAGGCTTGGATTTACTAGATTAAAATACGGAGTAAATCAGTGGAGTAACACCCACTTTTCCTTTTCTTAGAAAAGTAGAAGTTAAAAATATTCTGTTCTGAAAGCTGGGTTAATATTTCAATTAGAGATCACAACAAATGGCTTTAAAATTCCTGGGAGAGTACTTTCAGTATGGGTTTGTGAAAATCGCTCTTCAAAGTGGGTTTATATCCCATGGATTTATTTTTCCTTAGTGCTGGGCTAGAAAGAGTTGATACTCCTGTTCAAATAAGGTTCTCCTCTAAAACCAGTGAAAAGACTTGCTAATATTACAAATGCATTCAGTCAAAAAAATGGGTGATTAATTTACAGTTTTCATTAATGAACCTACATTATTCTTAGAACAAAGTGCTTTATTATTAATGGAAATTAATGATTGTTATTAATTACACATTTTTAAACACTTTCGTTTTAACCTGTCATCAGCTTCCCATAGCAAAATTATGTGTTTCACCTTTGAAGATTCTGAACTTTACTTTGCTCTTAAATTGTGTCAAGATTTTCCTTTGGGCAATCGGGTTTTTTGGCAACCATTTCTTCTATTTAAAACTAACCATCCCCTCAGTCCTCATCTTATTTCCTTAAACTACTACTTTTAAACTTGTTTTATCTTTTTCTAGGGTAAAAACACCTTGAGGATATTGAAGCAAATTTTTAACTGTTGTTCCATTGCCCCTATTATTATTGGGTACTAATTTGTGCAATCGGGAATAGAAGCAGCATTCAATATCCTCACATTTATTTGTTTGAAATAAATAAATAAATAAATCCCTCCTTTAGGAATTTTTTTTACATGGGCTGGCAATGTTCTAAGAAATCATTCCTTGAAATTATTGCATTGTATTTGACTTATCAGAAAATGGCTCCAGAAATCAATCTGTATATCCAAAACAGACATGGAGGCTGAACCACTTGGCAATTGTAGATGGCAGGGCAGATGTTACAAATGTATTACAGTTACAGAGAAACATCAGCACTCTGAGGAATGAATATATTATCTTCAATGTATCCTGGAGATGTCAAATAGAATTCCATGAGAAGAGGCAAATTCTGCTTTACTGTTATTTCAGAGGTGTTTCACGGCCGTGACTAGAAAGACTATCTGGCCTGATCTCTCTGAAATCCAGTCCCAAAGTTGAAAAATACATGAGCCTGTTTGAAAACCATCCAAACAAACCAGGAGTATTTACAAGGGTAAGAAACTAGATGGTCAAAGAATATAACAACAAAAAGTAACAGGAAGCAAACATTTGAATAGGCGTGGCATCAACCTGTTTGTCTCATACCTTGTATCTGCCTCACTGAAAATTATCCAAGTCTCAGCATACTTCTTCCTAAGCTTCCCTAATTTGATCTTATTATTTTGCTTCTTGTATTTTTACCTTTTCTTTTTTGAACACACTCTGTTTTTCTGGTATATTGGCTCTGAGTGAGAGTGTTGGTATTATACAAGCCTTCCAAAAAGTTTTCACTAACTAGACTCGGAGGGGTTAAAATTAATGTGTGAACATTTTACTGGCCAGTTCTGTTAAATAATGAGTTCAGAAAAAGCATTTATCTCAGCTAGCTGAATAACTAGTTATCCCTTGGCATGGAATAGCAGCTCTCCCTAACCTACTCAGCACTTTACCTTCTTTTTTATCGCGGAGCCTCTAGACACCTAGCTTTTTGCACCATGCTTGGGAGTTCTTCAGGCTGTTTTGGAACATTGCAGGACACAAGTTTCCAAAACCTAAGCTACTGCTAGTACCCGCATGTTAATAAGCCTCTTTTACTTTTATCACAAAAGCGGTTGTGGTTTTCTAGAGTTAGGAAGGGTTCTCTCTGGTGGGCAGATTACAGCTTGTGTTAAGGTCTAAATGTAGTCCCCCATGGTAAGGGAATTGTAGCTATGACAGCTGTTATTCTGACCTAAGAATGAAGTGAACGGTCACAAAAAGACAGTGTAAGTGTGGGTTTAAAGATAAAAATTTCCTGGGGCATTTAACAGCCAAAGAAGAAGATGTTGGTCCTGGTCACTATAAATACTGCAAGTTTTACCACGAGAACAGATGAAGGCAAGTAAGGACTGTTTCATGTTTCCTTGTCTCAGCTGAGAGAGTTAAATGGGGTGGTGCTGGATAACTGTACAAAAAAAGACATGAAATGGGTGTTTCAGGAAGATTTTTCTGCTAAAAAAAAATATTCTGCCAAAGTGAGACTGCCAATGCTGCACACAGACAAGCTTTATATTAATTATCTGTGTTCATAAAGTAAGAATGATTACATCAATAAAGGGTGACTCATAGTTAAATGGTGCCTTTCAACCATACGACATCTATTGAGAACAAACACTGTGCTCCATATTGAAGCCAGCTAATGCACTAACAACATAATTACAACTATTGCAGCTGTGACAAGGGGTATGAGTGGCTTTCAATCACAGCATATAACAGCTTACAAGAAATGTATTTCTGTTAAGTATGTTGCAGTTTTGGTTATGAGAGCAACTAGAATGGAATTGGACCTACTGACTTAAACCAGACACTACAGAAATTGATAAGAGTGGAAGCTATTAAGACCGTAAGAAAAAAAAAGTAATCTAAACCCAGGATAACCTTCTGCTATTATTTTTATAATATTGCTGTGCTGCCTGTAAGTGTTCATGTGCATACACTTAGTGAAAAAAGGATAGTTCCTGTTTTTGGATACTTACCCATGAGAAAAGAGATGGAGTGATGGGATTCTTTTCACTGGACTTGTGATCTGTGCTCTCTGTACAGTTCCTTGAAATGAATAGGCCCTTTCAGACTGTGATTCATTCTGCCATATTTTAAACTTCCATTTTTGGGTGGGAGTATTTTTGAAGTAGCTGAATTCCTCCTCCGAGTAAAGGGATCTAGGATGACTTACATATGCACATACACACTGCAAAAGTCTTTACCAGACCAGATGTGTTATACCTTTGGATGAGTACAGACAGACAGATGAAATAGTGTTAACACAAATAAGACCATGCATCTAAGGTAAGAACAGTCATAATACTCCAATATAGGTACCCTATGGGTGTCATAGCAAAAGTGAGCTTTGAGAAAGGCAAGTCTGGTGAATATTTAAAGACTACTCATCCCAGAAACAAGGCAACATGTGGGAAGAGGTGGATAACAGTGTTTGCCTGAAGATTTAATATATTAAATATTGCAGTTATCTTTTGAATGGAACTCCGTGTGTGAGGTGACAGTCTATGAAGAGCTTTCAAAGGAGGGGAAAATGTGGTGCTGTATGGGTTTGAAGAAAGATCTTTGGTCTGTAGATGCAGGAGGAAGGTTTATCCTTAAACCGAGCACCCTGGAGTGTGCAACCACACAGGTCTTTGCAGTTTGACATGACCCATGCATAAGCCTCTAAATCTCTCAAACCCACCCAAGGCACAAATCCACTCTGCCATCTCTGAAATCTCTTTTTCTAGGGAGACAATTCAACCACAATCTAACATCTTCATTTCACTCTGTGTACTGCAACATCACTGAGCAGACTGAGTGATAATAAGGACAGCATTTACTGAGTAGAACTTTAGGTCAGATATTTTATTAAAGAGCTGGGAAAATGTTGCATAAAGCAAAACATTCTCTCTTAGTAGCATTCTGATAAATTTTATTAAAAATGTGGGACCTCAGAGTTCAAAGAACACCCTTCTTCACTCTCACCTCCCAGCAGCTAACCTCATCAGACACTAGTCCTTCACACAGTAAAAGAGAGGTGGGGATATAGTCTCCCCATAGGCATGCCCTTTCTGGTGATCCCCTCTAAATTATTTTTACACATTCCAGGTTCAGGATAAATCCTCATTCCTTTCCCTCTCCACCCTTTATTCTCGTGTCTGAGTGCAGTGCTGCTCAATCTAAACAGAGCATTGATAGCTTATCTAGCAGCAGAGACAAAAATTAACTTTGCTATTTAAAGCACTTTCTGAGTTATTAGAGTTGGAAGGCTTTTTCAATCCTTTGCAAATTACATACCATAACAAATATTAGCTGTACATATGTTCTATTAAATTAATAATCTTCATAGTGGCCTTAGCTTTTGTCAGGGACTACTCATCACAACCCGTTATTACTTACTGACACAGGCTTGAGGAGTGTTTTGCCCAAATCAGCTTGTCCCTCCTTTACCCCATTCTGTTACTTTTAGAGGTATCCACACATCAAAACAGGTAGATAAAAAAGCTAAACAGAATTTTAGGTATTGTTTGGAAAAGAACAGAATAAATCAGAAAGCAACATTATGAGGCTGCATACATCCAGGCTGCCCCTACTGCTTAAGTGCTATTTGCCATTCCATCCCTTGTATCTCAAAGGGATAGAGTAGAAATAGAAAAAGTTCTAAGAGGGGCATAAAAAGTCAGTAGAATGATGGAAAAAAGTCTGCAAAGAAGCTGAGTAGACAAAGAATTTTGAGATTGGGGAAAAGAACCATTCAAATATCAATGAAACTGAAATTTATATAAAGATGGAGGGAGAATTTTTTCAGGAATGACCACAGTGAAAGAAAAGGAGGGCACTGACTGGAATTATTGGGCAGCATGTTTAAAACAAACTGACAGTATAACTAGTAAAAGATTAAACTGAGATTAATTTCTGCAAGATATGGTGTCTGAAGTATAAACATATACAAAAAGATTAGGCAAATTCAAAAGAACAGACTTGTCTGGGCTTATTAGGTACTATGGTCCCAGTGATTTCCAGCTCAAGAATTCCGTGGACAATGGAGCTCCAGTAAATTGCAGGATTTGCCTTGGAAAGGAGAGGGTGGAATGACTTTTTGCATATGCTTGTCTAGCAGCCCCCATTTCATGCAGTAGGAATAAATCAGTTGCCTCACTTCACCTTCACAGCAGTTTTAGGAGAGCCTCGGATACTCAAGTCCATTTGGCCCAGCCAAGTTGATTCAGTTTGTAGACGACTACATTTTAACCACTCCAGCTTTTTGTAGTAGGAATGTATAAGCTATACTACCTTGAATTAAGAGTTAGTTTAAGAATGTCCACAGAGCGACTTGATCAGTTTATAACATTTTAAAAACTCATTTTAGTAAGTAGACAAGGCCTCTGAATATGTGATCTCATCGATATCATCATTGTGGTTTTTACAGGGTCACCTTTATGTCAAGTGTGCTAATGAGCTAGAAAGGACATGATTAGAAAAGGCAGTACAGGCAGATTTTAGTGAAGCATTCATAAGAATATGAAAATCTTTCTCTTCCAGTAATATGTTTGCTGGCAGGGAAACTTCAAAGCCTAGAGTAAAGCATAGAAAAAAATTTGCAAGATAGTTTTTGTGTTCCTTAGGAATATAGTCAAACATATTTTCCCCTATAATTTAAATCCATGATCTAAAAGAAACATTGTTGCATCATTCATAGCTAAGCAAATATGACTATGCCACTAATGCTTTGCGATCAGACTGATGATGAATGATTTTCCATGTTGTACCTTAATGGTACCTGGCTACACCAAAGTTTTGAGCTGCAGATATACATGGCTAAACTAAATTTGATAAATATTTTATATACCTTTGGAGGTGCTTGCAAGTAATTATTTTTATTGGAAACAAGTTGACGTTTTATTGCTTACGTGATTTTGATGCTTTTACCTGAATTTATAAGCAACATCTTGGCCAAAAAGCTTGTAAATGCTATTTGACCATAATCTCTGCATGAATTAGATCAGGTGCCTGTGTGCCAGCAGAGAATTTAAACATCAGTTCCAATGGCAGTCACAATCCGTAAAAGTGTAGGCATTTAACAGAGTTGAAAATGACAAAAATTCTGTCGGACATTGGTTATGTGGCTGTTGCTGATTTGCAATCTACAGTCAGGGTGAAATGCTCATCTTGTTAAAGTTAGTGGCAAAAATGGTTTTGTTGTCAGGAAAGCCAGCTTTTTAGGATAGTTTTCCATAGAAAGATGGATCGTTGTGAAGTTATAGTAATCTTGCTACTGCATAATTTTCTTACCTATAGTGTTCATATATTTAAAATTTATTTCAGCAGTACTTTGTATTTTCTTTTTGCTTATTTTGACTTGTGCTTTATCCTTTTGGGTAAACACAAAAGGTTGTTTACCTGTTGGGAAACAAGCACCTGTTGGGAAATAAATCACAGTTTCATCTCAGGTCACACTTGCATTTGGTATTGGTAAACGCAGGAATTGTTTCTGTTCTTTTTCCCTGATGAATCTCTCTGCTTCTCCTTGTATTATTGCTCTTTAACTAAAAACAACTTGTCTAACAGCAATATTTTTAGAGACTGCTCATTTCTGGGTAATTTTATTGGCACTTTTTACTATAGTCTGGCTTGTAGTTAATAAAACTGTTAGCACTTATATGGCACAGTACAAAAACAGTTACTGTTGAGTATGTGATTTATGTATTTTATTAGTATCTAATAGAGTTTTCTTGCCATATTTATTCCTTTCCCTCATCATCTCTTCTGATTCTGGACCCATACAGACTGAAATTCCATATAGTCCATCCCAAATAAAACACACCCCAGATGTTTTGTCTGAGTGTTTTGTTTTGTTTTTTTTTTTTAAATCCAATAATCTTAAGAAACAGTAGAATGTATGCTGGATACCCACTAGGCAAGTGGTTGTATTTTGACCTATCACCTATATCAGAACAAAGCATAATATATCAAATGTCAATGACTATGACTTGCCACTGCCTGTATTAAGTGAGGATCAATTTGTTGAACTTCCTGCTATGTAACAAGAGCAACAAAAAATACATGGCTTGTTTCAAGTCAACCTCCGCAAGTTTGAAATTTTCATTCAGATAAGCTCAGTGATGTTTGGATCCCTATCTGAAGGTCATCCAATTAATTTTTGGATTTAATTATTTGTTAAAATGAAGAACAAATGTAAGGAAAAATGAGTACTTTTATATTCAGAAACTCCAGGGGCAGTTCCATCTAGAGTAAGATGTTGGGAGATGAAAAATGAGAACCAATTCCCTTTAATTTAAGAAGAGCTTTGTGGTTTCTGAAGTATGTTCATTTTTTGTTATTAAAACTGGAAGGAGGCTCCAGCTGTCCTCAAAGCCCTTGTCCAATAGCAAGTGTTCTGATAATGTGGTTTGGCTGCACACTTATTATAAAAAATAACTGCAGTGTCTTTGATACAGTTAACTTCATTGGAACAGCTGGCAAATTCTAGTTTTTAAAAAGAAGATCCCTGTTGAGCATTCTAGTTGCAAAGAGGATATAAATTATAATAAAACAATCGTGGCATGTAAGAGGCAAGACATATATGATCAGTAGTGGCATACAGAGGGGTAGATCACACTTTTCACAGTACTTCCTCAGTGCTAATAAGCATATATTTTCATCTGTCTCCATTTAGGAAAGCTCTTAGGGATACACCTAAGCTTAAGCTGAAGTTAACGTGATAGCTTGCTGCAACATCCTTGATTACATAAAAATCATTTTTACTATAATGTGGGAAGCATGGAAGGATGTTTTGCTTTATTAACAGAAGTATTTGAAACCCAGATTATGAGAAGAAATACCTTTTTTAGAATTTGTTCCAGTGTATATTCACAGAAAATATCTTTGCTGTGTTATAATGGAAATCAAGGCAGAATTCCCACATCCCTCAGAGAAACAGGCTTAGATAAAAATAGATACTGAGGAACAAGGAAGCATGCGGAATTTGAAAAATGAAACACTTGCCCTGCTCCATTTCAAATTCTTAGGCTTCAGTGTAAGTCTTGAATTCAATGCTCATCATGGCAGGGAACAGTCTGCAAGTAGTCACATGTGAACAGAGCTCTGTTAGCATTGGAGGGACTTGGCATCCTGGGAAGGAATGCACAACCAAACTTCCTTGGGAGTCAGAAACTGGAGGATGGAGGGGAACTGGGAATAGTCACTGCCATGCCTTTTCTCAGGGACCATTTTACCGGAGAGTAAATCTTTCTACTGCTTATGCAGATCCAGCTGAGCAGCCTCAGCAGCTGAAGGAGGTCCACACATTGAACTCAGGTTCTGAGTTTGTGACCCAAAGGACAATGTTTCATGAGCTTCCTGATAGCACTCCTGATCCCAGAGGTTTTGGACTAGCGCATATGAGCTATGCCACGCTGACAGGAAATAGTAGCTGGGATGCTGAGAGTGGAACGAATCCACGAGGTGGTGATGTCAGTAATACACAGTGAGCATCAGTCTGGCCCAAACTAGAAATAGCATGGCATCAGCATTGTAGTCACAGTTTCTTCCTATTTCGTCCATTCAGGTCTGGATCTCAGGACCAAATCACTGGGGGAAGAGTTGGGAAGAGCAGCAAGGGATGATTCTCAGTGCAGGAAAATGGATTGTTTTGTCCCTGAGGTGTGGGGTTAGGGGTAAAAAAGGACCATGTCTAGGGAAAATGTCCTTCTGGCTCCTGTCAATGTCTCTTTGTTGGACAACTGTTGGTGCTTCAGATGAAGGTAAAAATTTACACTGAGAATACACTTGGGAAACAGCATGGGTAGAAAATTTCTTTCTGACTGTTTTGGGTCATGAGCTAAGAGACCTGGGGCTTGGTTTGAACATGCTGTTAATGTACAGCTGCCAATATTATCAGGTTTTTGAGGCAATGCAGGGAATCTGGCTCTTCCAGTGGGCCAGGAAAGAAACAGAAACATCTATCTACACGTACACCCCATGGGGACCACTGTGATAAGCCAAATGAATCCCAGACAAAAACTGAAAAAATATTGAAGGGTACAAGCACACCAATCCCACTAGCTCTCTTGGTAAAGCTGTTACAATTTTAAATTACCTCACATCTCTCAAATCGTTTTTTGTTGCAATATTGAAATTGTCTGACATTCAGCTGTATTCTGCTGGACTGTGTACAGCTTTGTTAGCAAGGTGGAAAAAGATCCCACCCATGCAAGCCTTTCTGTATGCAAGTGTGATCACATAGCTGTACCTTCACAGCCTCTTTCTTAAACTGGTTGAGTTTTTTAATCCTCATATTTAAAAGGCTGATTTTCTGCTTGAGCCATTTTTATGTCTCTCTCCTGAACTCTCATTTTTATTTCTCTGTCTGTATTCATACATCGTGCAGACCAGCTGCTTCCTAGGCTGTGTACAGTACCAGACCATGTTTTAGTTTTCTGCAGTGCTCCTTAGGAGTTCGCTGGTGTTTCAGGATCATCTTATTTGGGACAGGGTCTGGGCAGGATGCTTATAAGATGCATATTTTTTGTCCCCTCTATCTCATATGTGTAGATATGGGAGTTTCCAGACAGGAATCTGAGCAAGTGTTTGTGCTTTCCTTGTGAAGAAAATTGAGGTATGGCAGAGGAAAAGCTTCTGACAAGCCAAACAGAAGGATATGGCTCATTCAGCTGTAGTGAGAGGAAGGAAGGAACAGTGACAGGCAGTCAAGTCTGTGGATGCAAGGATGGAAGTGGGAAGTGAGCATCCCAGAAACCCAGAAACCTGGAGCTGCTCTGCCAGATCAATGCAAACATTAGAAAGCTGTAATTAGAACACCCAGTCAGGTGAACTGGATCACACCACCTCCAGCGCAGATCTGGATATATTCCATATTTTTTTTTTTTTAAATCTGAAAGTCCTTCCCAGCTCTTTTTGATTGTATTTGGATGCCACATTGAAGTAGTCATGTGGTGTCTCTAAGTTTACTGTCATAACTTTCTAAAACAGTAGCAGCCTGGACACTTCTGCTGTTGATGCCAACTGTATTAAAACTTCAGTGGGTTGTGAGCATTTAACTAGAGAATACATTACTTTGATGCCCTCCAGGACTCCCGTTCTTGGCAG
>NW_010394173.1:0-214 GCF_000710305.1 Buceros rhinoceros silvestris
CGGGAGGCTCCGGCGCCTTCCCCAGCTCAGGGCGAGGTGAGCCACAGCCTCTGGTTTCATCAGCGTTATTCTTCGATTTCAACAGCAAACCAGCTCCGGAGCTGCTGAACGAATACTCTCGCAAAGTGGACTTCCTAAAGGGGCTTCTGGAAGCTGAAAAATTGGTGAGATCAGCCGGTTCGGCTTGCAAAAGCTGAAGCTGCTCCGATGTGTT
>NW_010394173.1:362-1678 GCF_000710305.1 Buceros rhinoceros silvestris
CAGTAACCTTTGTTTACGATCTTTCCAGGCAGTCCCTGTAAAAACGTGAACAAAGATCCAGGATCTTTGTATTTTTTTAAAAGGGGACGTTGTATGAAACCTGAAACTTCTTTCCTCCTTTTCAAAAGCAAAGTACACCTTGTCTACACCCTTCTCGCGGCTTTGCCGGGGGATGCAGGGGCAGGTACTGTCCTTCCGGCCGAGCGCCTCTTTCGGCGGGTACCACCTGCCTCTGGAGAGCGACGTGTGAGCCATACGCAGTCTGTGCTGGTGCGGGCAGTGACCTCGCTGTGCTGCAGGAAGCAGCCGTGCTCCCGGTGCCCTTGTTGGTCACACACCCAGGTGGCCTCACGCTGCAGGCGCTGTTCGTGACTCTTCTTTGCTGCTTCCTACCCGCAGTCGTCATCCACTGAAAAGGCTCTGGCAAATCAGTTCTTGGCCCCTGGACGTACCCCGACAACAACCAAAGAGAGAACCCCAGCTACGAAGACAGTTCACCTGCAGACAAAGGCCCGTTGCACAGGCAAGATGAGGAGTGAGCTCCTCGGTGCGGTACGTTTCGGTGCTGCTGCTTCTTTACTGCTACGTTACTGACTGTCCCTTGTTGGGTTCAGCTGCCTTTGGTGGCTGTGCCTCAGATGTGCCCCGGGATGGGGGGGAGTCACCTTTTTCGGGGTCGGATGATCTAAATACTGGGCAGAGGCGCTGTGCCAGCCCTGGAGGGCGGTCCTGTGTCACTGGCTCTTTGTAATCTGCTGTTTTGTTTCTCTTCCTGCCCCCCAGGACCCCCTGGCTGTCGATGGTAAGTTGAGTCTGTTGTCTTCCCTGATTTTAGTTGACCTGAGTCTTACAGGGAGGGAAGGAAGAAGGGCAGGTATTAGCGATGGGCCAGAGTGTGCTTTTAGTTCAGAAGGTTCCTTCTTTTCAAACGACCAGATTGAGTCTGTTGTCTTCCCTGATTTTAGTTGACCTGAGTCTTACAGGGAGGGAAGGAAGAAGGGCAGGTAGTAGCGATGGGCCAGAGTGTGCTTTTAGTTTAGCAGGTTCCTTCTTTTCAAAAGAGCAGATTTTAAAAGCACACAGACCCAGAAGCTCCAGCAGATGAAAGCCTGAGGGGTCTGTGGCAGCAGGGCCTTGCAGGAACCTCTTTTTCTAGAATTCAAACAGAAACGGACTTCTAATTAGAGAATTAGCAAGGACAGTTTGCTTTTATTGCTGCTCCTGTCCTCTTCTGCTCTGAGGATATAATGCAATTTTAGGTGCTTAGAGTAGGCGTCGTTCAGTTCCTCCTAAACATCCAGCCACGTTGTTCGTGT
>NW_010394173.1:1878-9738 GCF_000710305.1 Buceros rhinoceros silvestris
GTGGCTGGATGTAGGCTAACGTGTCCTGAAAGAGAACACCGAGACACGCGGGGCTTAGACCGTGCCCTCAGGGCTGTGACTCATCTGGGTTTTTCCTCTCTCAACCCTACTCTTGATGTTATGGGTTGTCTTTTCCCTGTGGGAAGCAGGGGTTTGAAATCTGTGCTCACTGGGGTAGAGAAGATCGCTTACTGAGAACTGGGTTCTTCAGTCTGTGGTTACATGTGTTTTAGTGTGTTATATATTCACAAATTTAACTCTTTTTTCCAGATTCTGAGGAGTTAAACATAAGGAAGCGGAAGTAAGTCAGAATTTCTCGTTCTGATGGTCTGTTTTTTTCCCCAAGGACCTTTGAATCACAGAGGTGCTTCTATCTGGGTGAAGCGCCTGCTGGTGGAAACCGAAATACAGTGACTCCAGCTGACGGAACTGTTCTTGTCAGAGCTGCAGAGTCTGGGGAGACCTTGGGACATCAACCCACGGGGAACCCAGCCCCTCTTTTTTTCCCTTACGCTCTTGCAGAGGCCTGGCGTCCGATGAGAAGCAGTCGGCCGTCGAGCTGGATGCCGTGTTACAGCACCACCAGGACATGCAGGAGAAGTTAGCTGAGGAGATGCTGAGTTTGGCTCGCAGCCTCAAGAACAACACTCTGGCAGCGCAGAATGTGATCAAACAGGATAACCAGGTAATGCGCGTTACAGGGCTAACCCCTCCGCCTGGCTCCGGGGGGTTGCTTAAAGGGCTGAAACCTTAAATACCTGTAACGTGAGTCCAGGTGAGGTTGGAGTGGGGAGACTGCGGGGCGATACCTGTCTGCTTCTGGAGGGCACGGAACCTTCTCTCTGTGGGTTTGAAACCATTTGTTTGCTTTGCTCCCCAGACGCTGTCACATTCTCTCAGGATGGCAGACCAGAACTTTGAGAAGCTCAAGGATGAATCCGACCGCCTTGAACAGCACGCAAAGAAATCGGTCAACTGGCTGTTGTGGATCATGTTAATTGTCGTTTGCTTCATATTCATCAGCATGATTCTCTTTATCAGGATTTTCCCCAAACTAAAATGATTTTTTTTTTTTCCAATTTATTTAAGAACCACCAGGAGTGCAGTTGGAGAGCGCATCTGCTCGGAGAACTGCCAGCAGCCCACTCCTTCGCCACTGATCCCGGCCTTCAACAGGCTGTCCGAGGCCTTCCCTTGCACCTTCTGGGCAGTGGCTGGCTTCAGGGAGGGTTTCAGGGGGAGGCTTTGTGCACTCTGGTGCTCAGTTATTTTTTTTTGCTGCTGCCTCTTGAGGGCAGAACTGGGACCAAGGTGGCGATTTACGCTGAGCCGCTAACACGTTCCTCAGTGGATAGATACAGTCCTGATTTTCACATGGCAAATGCTATAACTCCTAAAAGGCATTTACTTAATACACGTTGCAGTTGAAGTCTTTACGTTTTTCCTGTCTCTGAAGCTTTACTGTGCTGCACTAGGACCTTTGTGCCCATGGGACGTTGAATTACCAAGTTACGTACGTACACGGCTGTAGCGCGTAGGGAGAGAAAGCTGCCGTTGAGCCGCTTCCTGGCTCACGTGCAGAGTATCAACAGGTAAAGGCGCTCTCAGGCTCCCCTTTTTCCGAGATGGATGTTTGGGACTCTGGCCTTTGCAATCTCCTTCAGTTCAGACTCGTTACAGAAGGGCCGAGGTCGCTGTTGCAATACCTGCTTCCCTTTTTGTACGTGCGAATGTTCTCACTTACTCGTTGTCCGTTATGTTGATGCTGTTGCCTCAAGAAAACACCGTGACTCTGGCACTGTCTGTACGGTAGAGACCTCACCAGTGCCAACATGATTTCGCTCTAAGATGGGTGTAAAGAAAGCTGGTGTCTTCAGGACAGAAATAAAAAAAAGAAAATTTAAAAATTCAGCCTTTACCTTTCAAGACAAGTTGTTCTGGTCCACGTGTTCATATCAAACTAGTATTCTTAAGAGGCTTCAGAATAATTTTGGTTGGAAGAGATGCCACTACAGAAAGCAGAGACGAAGTAAACTAGGGTATTTTTAAGATGCTGCAGGGCCTGCAGAAAAGCATGTCCGGTGTGACGGTGTGTGGCCCATCTCCAGTGCCCGTGAGAAGCTGAAAGCAAACCACTCTGCAGCCCTGCTGCCGTCTGCGGAGCCTCGCTCCAGACCGCGCTGGGGTTCAGGCGGGTTCGGGCTGACGCTGACACAGTGAGGAGCAGCAGAAGCCCCCTTGGGTGGTTCTGCCGTTTCTGCTGCTGTCTGAACCACTAGATGGGCCTGCCTGGAGATGCCCTCCCAGCCCCGGTGCCGCTGGCGGGGGAAGAGCCGCTTGGCGCAGCGGTGGAGTCACTTGGGCGTTACGGAAACCTGCAGCTGTAGCAGTCCAGTTAGGGACACTTCCACTTTCCCCCGAAGTTCTCCTTCAGCGGCGATGCCTGACATTTCACTGCGCTTCATTAGCGGATGCTGTGTCACCAAATTATTTTTTATTCTAGTTGTTGAGTGCTTTCCCTGCAGGCCTTGCAGTGCTGAGCTCTTCTCTTGGAGGAGAGGTTGGCGAAGTGCTGCGATGGTTTTGTGTGAGAGATTGGAGTGATACCACCTTCATGCTTCATCGTCTATAACATTTCCCCCTTTATTTCTTGAAACATTTTTTTTCCGGCTTGCAAAAGACTTGGTGCATCATTGCAGTCAAGTTTAAAGCTGAATTTTGCTGTCAGACACGTGTTGCCTGTAACTTTTTGGCACTTTTAAAATTAGAAGTTCAATTGGAAAGACCCAGGGGGAACCACTAGCGACAGCTTGTCCCCAGGAAAATACCCACCTGTCCATGTCCACAGCAGTTCCTTTACCACAAAGCCAGCGAGGACTCAGTCCAGACACAGGGTGTTTAACTCCTGACTGCTGACATTTCATGGGCATTTGTTATTTCGAAGGATGAACTGCCAGAACTGAGGCTGAGTCCCGTCACTACAAACACCTTTTGTGGTATCTCACATGACGGTTGAGCATGGTGCCCCCAGCGCTGTGCTGTGCTTTGGGTGCCTCTGGCCCCGTGGGAGAACGTTACCTTCTGCCCTGGCCACCCAGAGGGGTTCAGTGGCCAGCAGCCTCCCTGCGCACAAGGGCTGTTTCAGCAGTTGTGGTCTTTGCTTTTCTGGAGCTCATTTAGTAATTACGGGCATTCAGACACTCTTTGAAGATGGGTGCCAGGAGCGTTTAGAATAAACAGTCGCTGGAGGCGTTGTGACAATTGTAGGTGGAGCAGCAGCGGGCGGTGGTTGTACGAGCTGCTGCCTTAGCCCTCAGCTCTGTTTCGTAGCGCAGGGCTCTGATGTGCTGCTCTCCACAGAACAATGTTATATATAGAAATAGCTTTGGGAGAGTTGCAAACGTTGTGAAGTGAGGATTGCTTAACTTTCCCAAAAGCCTGGGAAATCCAGCTGGAGAGATGGTTATCAGGCGTGGGGCTGGGCCTTGCCTGGCTTCTTGGCAGGCTACCCGCTGTCAGGCAGCAAGTAAAACAACGTCTTTTGGAGACACGGGTCACGTCAGGCCAGTGGATGCACTGGTGGCAGCAGCAGAGTGACTCTGGGTCAGTCTGAGCTCTCCTGGCAAACATCCTTGGTGACAGACTCCATCATCACACGTGGTGTTGAAGCGGTGTCCTCGGGCACAGCTGGACTGGATGGTTTGGAAGCACTGTCAGTACCGGGGTGACTGGCAGCAGTACAGCACCGCACCTGCTGGCTCTGGTGGCTGGTAACAGAGGCTTGTTTTGGGTGTATGTTCCCCGGGTTTTACACTGCAAAGCCTCGGAGCGTCAGGCTGCTCAGATCGGGAGCAGCTTTCCAAGCAGCAGCTGCTCTGCGAAAAGTGGGTATCTTGTGAAAGGCTGTGAACGACGGTGTGGACAGACCAGGGTCCTGCTCCTGCCTCTTCACCACGCGGTACTGGGCACATCGTTGTCTTTCCTGTAAACCTGACATGAAACCTCAGAATCAAAGTCTTACCATTAATAGTTGCAAGCATGAAAAGCATTTTAACTGTGATAATAGAGCAGATAGGAGCCAAAAATAAAACTCAAAGCGCTCGGTACAGCAGAGTGCTGGTGCCATTGCAGAGCCCTGCAGCCCAGGGCTGGGCTGGCTGGTAGCTCTTGTCCCGATCTGCCGCGTTGCTGAGGCGTGGTGTGCGCTCGCCCTGTGTGCCACTGAACAGCCGTGACATTAAAACGCGGCTTCGCTAAATCAGTGCCCCCCGTCGCATGACGCAGCGACATTTCTGGCATGAGCGCCACCTCCTAACAGGAGACGGAGGTGGAAAGCAGCAGTTGGTGAATAATGGATCAGATATGCTCAATGTGTGCAACGAGCAGGCGTGTGTCCTAGCTACAGAACAAACCGGTTATCACAGCGGGAACGGGAGTTCTGTGACTCCAAAATGCAGCAGGTGAGATGGAGCAGCGGAGCCTCCAGCTACGGTTTGCTGTGCTCCCCTGTGCTGCCCCCAGGGCTGTCCCTCCCGGTTTGACTCCGGATCAGCAAAACCATGCGTTAGCATAAAGAAAAGAGACAAAGAAAGGCGGGGGCAGGTAGGGGTGGTGAGCTGGAGACTAGAACTGGTGTGGCCAGTTGGTCCGCTGGAGCGCAGGGTGCCTGTACGACGCCTTAGAGTGATGCTGCTGCAGCCGCTACCTGACAGAGAGCAGCGGGCCTGGCAGTGGCCGAGGAGCCGGGCGAGGGGTTGGCTCTGGTGTGCGGTGAAGCCAGAGGAGAGGACGGTGTATGAGAACCATCAAAGGGCAGATAGTCTGTCCAGCTGCTCCACAGACACAGGCTGGCAGCGCTGTCGTGTGGTCCTTGTAGCAGCGAAGAAGTGTTTAGGTCCTTCCGAGCTGGAAAGCTTGGTGCTGAATTAGAACAAAAATACCCTGAGAGGGAATGGGAAGGAAATGCGAGACTGCATCTGCCTCTGTGACATCCAAAGATCAAACTGAACACATCAGAAACTGGACCACAAAAAGATAAAACAAGGCAGCGCGGCAGTGGAGAGCTGGGGTTTCCTTTGCATCCTTCATCTCCAGTTTCTTGGAAGCGCACGTGGCAGAGGTGCCCTCTGCCATTTCCCCCTTTGGGCAAAGGTTGTATTTGCTCTTGTAACAATAGAATTCTCCAGAAGGATCTGACAGCGTTTCCTGTTCCAACAGTAGAAAGCTGAGGCTTCTGTCCTTAGCACGTCAAGCGACCGGATCTTCGTCCTCTGAGCGCTCTCCCGTTGAGCAGAGCAGTCACTTCTCGGATTCGGTGCGGGCGGAAGGAAGGGTAAGAAAGGAGCTTTGTCAGTGTGTGACGTGAAATATTTTATATTAAGAGATTTGGCAAATGGTTCTGTGTGACTCCAAACAGGATGAGAGAATTTTTCCAAGGTCAGCTCTCCTCTGCTCTCAGCTTTAGGTTTAGTCTCCGAGGGGTCAGTTCTGCGACCTCCACAGCCACACACTGCCAGCGGGGCAGAGCCTTGGCTGGTCTGGGCTTCAACAGCAACTCTCCTGGCTTCTTTGTACCCTTGTATTCTGTCCTGTGATTCCTGGCGCTGTGAGCCACTGTAGAGCAGAGATGAATCCCTGGGACAGCTCTTTTGTGGGGTTTCAGAAGGAACAAGGCTTTTCTGATGGCCCTGTACATTCGTGGCGTTCTCTTGAGATGCGCTGCCTTCGTCCCGTGCAGGGCAGGGCACTTTTACTGCCTGTTACCTCAGCTGAAATGCCAAAGATGACAAAAGCTGGAGGGGGTTTTCAGGAAAACACCGCAGCGAGGAACCACCGTTTGGGTTCCAGCTCTGCAAGAACAATAAAGGTCCTGTCACACTCATTTTCTAAATAGTTCCAGAGGAAAAGATCGCTGCTGTCCAGCTGCCCCGGGGATTCTCGAGACTAACAGGAACCTGGCTGACACTTTCTGTACATTTTAATACGTTTTCCTCTTTATGAAGAACACCCTTCAGCAAGGGCACACTGCTCACGTCTGTAATTACACACCATTTTCTGCCCCAAAGAGTTAAAGGTTAGAAAGCAGTACTATTTCACAGCTCTATACCCATTGTCCTTGCCTTCCCCGGCACTTGACGTTTAGGAGATTCAAGGAAAGAATGGACCAAACACACCAAAAGTAAGTCTTTGAGGGGTCAAATGGGTCGATACCCTCTATTTTAAGTCTCTCTGAATTTATTTGCTTAGAAATGAACCCAGTTGTTGGTGTCACAGTTCAAAGCAGAGGCTCTTCACTGCTGAGTTATCAGTTATCTTAACTAAACCAGCAACCATTTGCAGAAGGGAGAAAGAAACGTGAATGGTGTCAAAGAAAGGAGCCATTTAATTTGTCAGACTAGTGATTTTAGTAGTTTCTTGAATCAGAATGTAGCGAAGGGCCTGCAGTGCAGCTCTGTTTATTAGGGGGGAAAAAACCCCGGAGCGAGCAGGTGCTGGCTCGGTTCCTCGGCGCCCGCATCGCTGCTGCTGGGTTATCTGATGGCGAGTGTACAGGCAGATGCTGGGAAGAATTGCGCCCCGATGATCTTCATCGGTAATTAGAGACTAAAATTAGTATTTTAGGGGAAGATGATAAACCTGGAGCCTTTAATTGTCCCGTGCCAGTCTGTAAGCCGATACCTTTATTACATGAAAGGCCGGGACGAGAGGAGTAAGCGGAAGAGGCTGCTGTCACAGCCAGGGTAGAAATTCCGCACAGCCCGAGCTGTCTGGGTGCCCTTTGGCTCTGTCTGTGATATTGAGGTACATGGTCATAGAGCAGGTTAATTTGCAAGCAGAGAACACTCAGGTTCGCTGTTTATTTCCATTCCTCGCTGCCTTTACTTGCTGAAGCCCTCGGAAAGGAGGGAGGCTGTGAGCCTCTCCTGCAGGTGCGCGTTCCCTGTGGTGCTGTACCTTTGAGAAAATGGCAGCAGGAGCAGAAACGGGGGGAAATTCATTCCGTGATGGCACTTCTGACGCACCAAGGGGCGGAATCACCAGCCTCTGTGCTGTGCAGAGACACATCTTCTCCCTGTAATGACAGAGAAACGTCCCTGCTTAAGTAGGGCCTTTCATCTACGCATTTAAATAGCAAATGCGAAGATGTGGTTATTGTTACAGGTACCATCACCGCTCGCACTCGGGGGGATTCAGTCGAATCAGGCCGTCGACCTTACCCCATCCAACTGGGAAACCTCCGAGAGCTACCCATACCAAAATAGATGTGATTTCATGGAGCAGTCCTCCATCGCCCTGTGACAACTGCAGCAATTCTTTAAATGGAAAAGTAACACAAAGTATTTAAAATAGTGCAAACTCCCTCCCTGCCATTCAGGGCCGGAGAAGGAGCCGGTGTGGAGTGACCTGCTGGGAAGCACTGGTCTGCCCTGGACTGGCCCATCGAGATCTGTTGTAAGCTGAAGATGGTGTGGGAGTGGTGTGAAAGAAAAAAGTCTATTTACTAAGTATTTTTTAATTTAAAAAGCTTTATTCCAGCAGTTTATACCTCCATGTCTTGCAGAAATGGGTGAAAGCAAGTGCCAGATAAAATTACTGCAAGTTGCCAGGAAAAGTGCTGGCATGGCATAGCACAACTCCACCCCAGAGTGATTAAAACGGGAGAAAAAAAGCATCAAATGCTGAATCCCCCTGGCAAAAGCCAGCCCCCATCTGAACTGGCTCCTCGGTACTGGACGTGGCCCCGCTCTGCCCTAACCTTCCCCCCAAGCCCCCTTCTGGGGCACTTCACCCTCTCCAGCGGCTTTGCCGAGAGCAGGAGCGAAGCGGCCACGGTTGGGGGAGAAGCCCCGCTCTCCCGCT
>NW_010394174.1:0-1409 GCF_000710305.1 Buceros rhinoceros silvestris
TCTCCCTACTCTCAGAGCATGCCGCAAACACGTGGAGCTGGCGGCACAAAATCAGCCCCTCGCTCCCCCAAAGCCCTGGTTTATTCGGAATTAAAGTTTCCCCCACCCCTCTCTTTTTTTTTTTTTTTTCTTTTTCCTCCCCCCCCCCCCCCCCCACAAAGCGGTAAATAAAACTCATTTGCATGTCTTTGCAGAAAGTTGCTGCCGTACTAGAATAGAAACCGGTCTTACCTAGTTTGGCAGGGTATGCAAAGTAGGATTGGCTGGATCAATTAGAGAATTATCTATTTATGAAATGTCTAGCTGCAATGAAAAGAGCTGGTACAATTATGAAACTGTTGTCTTGACAACTGGGAAGGACTGATTGGATCATTTTATCAGTAGGGTTGCTGATTTCAAAAGCAAGCTGCCGAAAACAGTAAGGGACTTAGGTTTCAGAAAAGGGATTTTTTTTTTTTTTTCCCCTTCTTCTTCTTCGTCTTAGCTAGTAGGGAAAAATGTAAAAGGGGTGGGGAGAGGGAAAAGGGTTTCGCCAGGAAAGGTCCGTGATGCAGATTTATTGGCAAAAAGCCAGAGTTGCTATTGTAAATTTCCTCGCCGGTTTCAATGTCAACTCAAGCTCGTATTTGAACCCGGAATCAGGGCAAAAGCATTATCACTCTGTCACTTTGTTGCCAGAAGTGGATTTTTTTTTTTTGTTAATATTTTACTGTTACATCTGACAGGATTTCACATTTTCTGTAGCCCGCCTTTAGTACGTTGAACTGCCAGACAGAGAAATTAATACCCTGAGTGACTGTATTTTAATTAAGCAATTTCATGCAAATTACAAATTTTAGATTGCCAAATAATATATTGCACAAAAATTGTAGGCTGGCTGATCTGATATGCATGGAGTATTACTCTTCCAGGCGCTGTGCATACATGGGAAAATGAACAAAAATGCTAATTTCCAATCTACTATGCAAACGGTAAAAGATGCCTATTTAGATACATATGCTTTCCTTAGGAAGGGTAAACAGTTCTTTAATTTAATATAGCTGACACTTGAAGATGTGTTTTTCTCTTTTACAAAGATAATTTTTGCATTGAACAAGTAAATGAGAATCCAAGTAGAAAACATCTTGTTAATGGCGACTAATAAAAACTAATATTGCATGCAATATAATGATATTAAACCTTGTAACTGGTACATAAAGCAAGATCATTCCTATTGTTGCTCTGTCAATGAACATCAAATATGCTCGCATATTAAATACATACTGTCCAACCGGGGATATTGTTAACCCTGCGTGTGGCCAGCTGAACCGTTATCAAGTACCGAGAAGGGACGGGACCGACATACTTTAAGCAGCCAGAACGGGCAAACGCCCCTGTCGGCTCTCCGAAGGAAGGCAAGAACCGGGGGA
>NW_010394175.1:0-278 GCF_000710305.1 Buceros rhinoceros silvestris
AGAAATGTCAGCTACTAGACTTGGGAACAGGGCAGGTTGTATTTGTTTGGTTTTTGTTTTTTAAAATGTCCCTCACAGAATGACCCGCCCCTGCTGCCTCCAGCTCCTCCTCTGGCCTATCACTGACAGTCTGGTGTGAAGCAGCTCCTCCTCAGGGCCAGCTCACCGCACATCGGCCTCGTTATAAAGAAAGAGCTAAAGAGGCTTTTTTCCAGAACAGCTCCTGAAAGAGGAGTGCTCTCCTGCAGCAGGGAGCATCGCACCAAATACTTAGAAAA
>NW_010394176.1:0-255 GCF_000710305.1 Buceros rhinoceros silvestris
AGCGGCGCGCGGCCCAGCCCCCGCCCGGCCTCCGCTCCTCCGCTCCTCCGCGCCGCTGCTGGCACCGTTACCGCTTCGGGGCTTTATTCCCCCCTTTTTTTTTTCCGCTGCCAAGCTTGTGCTTTCTAAGCCCTGAGCGTTTTCCCGGGATGCCAGAGGCTGTAATCAACACAGCAGCCCGGCTGTGCCTGCTCCAGCCCGGATGAGGTGTCATACCTGGTCCCGGCAGGTCCCCCGGGAGGCAGGCCCCCGCTG
>NW_010394176.1:534-2266 GCF_000710305.1 Buceros rhinoceros silvestris
CGGAGCCCCGGGCCAAACGCCAAGCAGTTGCTCTCCCACCATGGGAAGACCTTGGGACCGGTGCGGAGATGTGCAAGCTCATCATCTGCGCAGCCGGCAGAGCTCGCTGCCCCGCGGGCAGCAAGCAGGTTGTGAGAACACGCTGACTCCGTCTGTCTCCTCCCTGGAAGCTCTCGCAGCCCCCATTAAATATTGATCAGGGAACTCCGGTGCCCCCAGTCCCCGCTGCCGCCTCTCCCCAGATGCACCTCTCCTCTGCCAATATTTAGAATACATTAAGGCCGAGCACTTAGCGCTTTGCTCCGCTCCGCCGGCACGACGGGGCTCACCGCGCGTCCCAACCACGCCGGCAATCAGTTCAGTTACACGGTACATGGATGAGCTACGACGATCCTTGTAGCTGTAATTTAGCGGAGATGAGACACTGACGAGTTCATGGGTTTGTTCCTCATTAATCTTTTATGCTGGTTGAGTGTGGAGCCGCTTTTCGTAGTGCAAACCCTGCTCAACAAATAGGGAAACAAGATCCTCGCTCCACGCAGGCTGATCCCTCACCAGGCAGAATCACGGGGTGGTTTGGGTTGAAGGGACCTTGGAAGCTCCTCCAGCCCAACCCCTGCATGGAGCAGGGACATCTGCCCCCAGAGCAGGGGGCTCAGAGCCCCAAGGGCCAACCTGACCTGCCATGGGGCCAGCGATGGGGCTGCTGCCACCTCTCGGGGCAGCCTGCGCCAGGCTCTGCCCACCCTCAGCAGCAACAATCTCTCCCTTCTCTCTGCTCTGACTCTCCCTCTGGCAGTGGAACCCCTCAGCCCTTGTCCTGTCCCCACAGCCCCTGCTAGAAAGTCCATCCTCATCTTTCTCTCACGGGGTTCACACAGACCCACTTCTCCAGCCTGTCCAGGTCCCTCTGCGTGGATTTCGTCCCTCAAGAGTGTCACCTGTGAACTTGCTGAGGGTGCAGCAAGCTTGAGCTTTGAGCTGCTGCAGACAGGGACCATCCCCATTGCACCAACTGGGACGATGACAACAAGGTGCAAGTCCCAGGTGAGCTTGGCTGAGTTGGGGCACTCCCAGGTTCCTCCAAGGCTGGTTGCCTTGAGCCACCCGTTACTAGGAGGATGAAGGCACCAAGAAGAGCCCAAAGCAACGGGAGAAGCCAGAGGCTGGGTGTTAAGCCAAGGAAATGAGGATCCTCCTCGGGAAGGGATGGAAACCCCCGCTGAGCCTGGATGCTTCCCCGGGACGGGCAACAGGAGACGAGTCTGGCACCAGCAACTCTCGAAGCAACATGTCATGCAGAGAAAAGACATCTGCTTGGACCAGATGATCCTCGAGGTCCCTTCCAGCCTGGTGTTCTACGATCTGAGAGCATCAGCCCAGACAGGTCACTGCTGCCCTAAAATCCCCTGAAGAGAAAGTCGCGGGCTCACATCCCATGTAGTCAGTGCCCTCGGGTAGTCCCAGCGCCTCTCTCCGTCCTCATGTTCCTGTCTCAGCCCCTGGCTCCAGCTCCTGGGAGAATTTCCAGGGATCCAACCCTTGAGCCTCCCCCAGGCTGGCAGATCCAGATCTCCGAGGACCACGCTGAAGGCCTGGGCAGGAACCGCTGCACCGGAGACACCAGCGAGAGCTGCCAGCACTGTGCCAAGGAGCTCACGGGCAGGGGACGGAAGGAGGGAGGCACAGCATCGTCCTGAGGGAGAGGTGCTGTAGAAGCCCAGGGCCAAGG
>NW_010394177.1:0-242 GCF_000710305.1 Buceros rhinoceros silvestris
GGACAAGCCTTGAACCCCCCGCTCAGAGCTAGGGACACAGGGGTGAGGCTGGAATCCCCCAGGAGCGTCCCCTCGGGGTGCCACCTGGAAGGTCTCTCGCTCCAGGCGGACGATGACGCCCACAGTCTGGGGGTCCAGCTGCACCAGCTCGCCCCACTCGTGCTGGCCCCCCACGTCCACGCCCGACGCCGTCTCTGAGCAGAGCTGCAGGTCCCGCGGCAGCACCTTGAGCTGGCGGCGAG
>NW_010394177.1:704-916 GCF_000710305.1 Buceros rhinoceros silvestris
TCACCTTCAGGTCCTCGTGCTTGGGCATGATGGTGATCTTGTTGCCGTCGACGCTGAGGATCTTGCCCTGCAGGTTGATCAGCTCGCCCTCGCACACCTCCACGTTGTCGCCCGGCTGGAAGTTGTGCTCCCGCTCCTTGCCTGCCGGGGGGGACAGCGTCAGGGGACGGCTGGGACCGGGAGGGGGCAGCGGGGAGGGATGGGGGGGGCCG
>NW_010394178.1:0-281 GCF_000710305.1 Buceros rhinoceros silvestris
GGACTGGCGCTGAGACTGTTTTGCTGGGCGTCTTTCCGGGAGGGGTTGTCTGCCCATCGGGGTGTCCCATGTGCCGCCTGTCTCTGTCGCTGCCCAGGCCCTGTTCACCCGGCTGCTGCTGCAGGAGCCTGGCAGCCACCTGATCCACATGACGCCCGCCAGCACCCAGAACCTCTCGGCCGACCGTGACGCGGGGGAGAGGCAGATCCTGCGCTACCTCTACGCGCGCTTCCAGCGGGCGAGGGAAGAGGTAGGCCAGGCTCCGGGGGGCGGTGACCGCG
>NW_010394178.1:397-2604 GCF_000710305.1 Buceros rhinoceros silvestris
GGCTCCGGGGGCCGCTGCCTGCGTCCCAGCAGGGGACAGAGGCAGGTGCCAGCACCCAACCCCATCCCCTCCTCCCTGCACAGATAACCAAGGTCCCTGAGAACCTGCTGCCCTTCGCTGTGCGCTGCCGGAACTTGACCGTGTCCAACACTCGCACCGTCCTCCTGACCCCAGAGATCTACATCAACCAGAACGTGCACGAGCAGCTGGTGGACCTGCTGCTGGAGGGGCTGCGAGCAGCACGTAAGTCACGCGAGCGCGCCATGGGGCTGGGCAAAGCTCCCGCTTCCCATGCTGCTGGACGAGAGGGCTGCGGTCCAGCCCTCAGTGACAGCTCGGGTGACAGCCTTGCATCCCTTGCCAGACTTCGAGGATGTGACAGAGTTCCTCGAGGAGGTGATAGAAGCCCTTACGATGGACGAGGAGGTGCGGACGTTTGGGGAGGTCATGGTGCCTGTGTTCGACATCCTGCTGGGCAGAATCAAGGAGCTGGACCTCTGCCAGATCCTGCTGTACACGTACCTCGACATGCTGCTCTACTTCACCAAGCAGAAGGACATCGCCAAGGTGGGCGCCTTGGCCAGGTCCAGAGCCCCTCCCACATGCTGATGGAGGCGGGGGTGATGCGTCTGTGGGCCTCCCGTGGAGGCTGAAGTGCCGGTGCAGCGTAACCGCCTCATGTGTGCTCTTACGGCTCTGCTGACAGCCCGTCACACGCCTACCAGCATGGCTCTGGTGGTTACGGGGGACCATATAGCGGCCATCACGTCCTGCTGTGTCCCCAGGTGTTTGCGGGCTACATCCAGCCCAAGGATCCCAGCAATGGGCAGATGTACCAGAGGACACTGCTGGGCGCCGTGTTGAACATCTCCTGCTTGCTGAAGACACCTGGCCTGGTGGAGAGCCACGGCTACTTCCTGAACCCGTCGCGCTCCAGCCCGCAGGAGATCAAAGTGCAGGAGTCCAACATCCACCAGGTGGGCCCAGTCGGGGCTGCTCTGCTGCTGAGGGGCAGTGCCCAGTGCCAGGGCTCCGGTCCCACCCGACCCAGGACACAGCAGGCCGCAGAGCCCCTCTGAGTTCCCCAGCTGTCACACGCGGATGGTTCCACCCGCCTTCTCGGGGGCTGTAACCCAGCTCTTGACAATATTTCATCGAAGTGGTTGTGCGAGCTTTGGGAAGAGAGTGGGGTGGTGCTGGCAGAGCAGATCCCATCACCGTCACCTGAGGCCCTACATGGAGGAAACCCACTCTGGGGGTAGTATCACCAGGAAGCAGTTCTTGGTAATTAACCAAAATTAAACCGCTGACTGCCCAGCGGGGAAGGCGGCAGCACTGTTCTCTTCTGTTAGGACAGCAAAGAGGTTCCCTCTTCGGGGGAGAAGCACTAGGAGGATCCTCAGAAGCATCTCAGGAGGGGAGCACTGGAACTCAGGGTAGAGATACTGGAGGAGACTGGGGTGCCAAGGTGGTCACCGAGAGAGGCTTCCCTGCCACCGTGTGTTCTTCCAGGGTTGTTGTTGCTGCCAAAAATTTTGGTTTCACTCCCCATAGAAACAATCTGGTTTTGAGGAGGTCCCTAGTTATTCATTGGTGCCGGCCTCAGGGTTTGACCCACTTGTAAGGTGCCTGGTGGGTGCTTCTGGCCGTGACGTACCCTGAGGCCCTGCCCTGGAGCAGCAGGACATGGGAGCTCCGGGAGAGTGTCAGTGACAGAAGAGGCAAAACCCCAACTCCCTCTGCCGTGTCCTGTTCCCCATAACAGTTCATGGCCCAGTTCCACGAGAAGATATACCAGATGCTGAAGAACCTGCTGCAGTTGTCTCCAGAGACGAAGCACCGGGTCCTCTCCTGGCTGGGGAGCTGCCTCCACGCCAATGCAGGCCGCACCAAGATCTGGGCCAACCAGATGCCGGAGATCTTCTTCCAGATGTATGCGTCCGACGCCTTCTTCCTCAACCTAGGGGCTGCCCTGCTGCGGCTGTGCCAGCCCTTCTGCAAGCCTGGCTCCCCCCGGCTGCTCACCTTCGACCCCACCTACTGCGCCCTCAAGGAGCTCAACGAGGAGGAGCGCAGGAGCAAGAACGTGCACATGAGAGGTACGGCCGTGCCCCAGCAGTGTCGGGCAGGGCTCAGTCCTCACCACGCTGCCGGGGCACTTGACACAGAGATGCCGCTTGCGCCAGGGCTGGACAAGGAGACATGCC
>NW_010394178.1:2794-3131 GCF_000710305.1 Buceros rhinoceros silvestris
CAACCTGGTGACGGAGAACCTGGTCCTCACACAGTACACCCTGCACCTGGGCTTTCACAGGTAATGCTCCCACCACCCTCCTCCAGGGCCCTGCCCTGCGAGTGCTGGAACCACCCAGTATGTGGGCAAGGTGCGAGGCAGCTGCCCCTGCCCAGGGAAGGGTTTTCTGGACGCTGTTTTTCTCAGCTTCCCTCAGCATATCATCGCCTGGATGCTGCGAGGTCACTGCTGGCTTGTTCTCCGAACACAGAAAGCGGTGACAAGTTCTATGCCAGTACCTCGTTGCTGGGGAACTGGAAACGTCCCCTCGCAGGTGCCTGGGGCTCACCGCATCCCT
>NW_010394178.1:3926-4406 GCF_000710305.1 Buceros rhinoceros silvestris
GGGGGTGGAGGGCGGGGCGGCTGATCCAGCTGGCCCTGGGCTGCCGCGGGACTGAGCCGGCCGAGCTTGCCTTCCCACTGCCCCCGCTGCAGCGCAGCGCCTTGGCCCACGTGCCAGGTGAGTCTGTCTGTCCCGCAGCCGTCTGTCTGTCTGCGCTGTTAACCAGCTGGGGCTGCAGCCGCCTGCATCGTGCTGCACGTGGCCTCGCCCCTTGCCAGGGTTTCCACCTCACTGAGGTGCCCAAAGGCCCTTCCAGCGCTGAGAGGAGGGGGGTCAGGAGGAGCGGGGAAGCTCAGCCTCAGCTCCAGGCTGTTGGCAGTGAGGGCAGAGCCTCCAGAGAAAGCGGGGTGACCTGGACAGTGGTTTCTCTGTCTGGATGTTCTCTTCCCGTGGTTCTTCCTGTGTAACTCTGTATTGTCAGAGAGCTGCTGAGTCTGGCCAGCGATGAAGCGAACCCCGCGGGTCACTTGTTTCATCCAG
>NW_010394178.1:4512-5793 GCF_000710305.1 Buceros rhinoceros silvestris
CCCAAAACGCTCTTCAGAATTGGGGCAACGAGAGGAGGAGAGCAGGTGGGGGGCTGGGAAGGGGCAGAATGAGCTGCCCCAGGAGGACTTCACGTACCTGGCATCTCCATTTGCAGAATTCTTTGCCGATAACTTGGGCGACTTCTTCATCTTCCTGCGGCGTTTCGCCGATGACCTCTTGGAGACATCGGCCGATTCCCTGGAGCACGTCCTTCACTTTGTCACCGTGTTCATGGGCGACGTGGACAGGTACAAACAGCCCTAGGCGTCACCTGCAGAGCTCCCAGAGGGGAGCAGGTGGATGGGAATGGTCAGAGGAGCCTTGAGGTTTGGTTTACTCAGCCCTCAGTGGGCTGATCTCTTTGGAAAGCTTCATCCGGCCCGTAGGAGGCCCAGCAAGCAGAGCCCTGCCTGGGAGACACGGGCTGCACAAGAGGCATGAAGGGATCTGGGGTCTAAACGCCTGTTGGGTGGCGTTAGGTAGGAGCGTCACTGGCCAGAGCCATTGTGGTACCTGTTCCAGGAGGCAGCAGGGGTTACCTGTTTGGGGTGTCTCTGTGAATGCGTTGTTACAGCAG
Organism: Buceros rhinoceros silvestris; assembly: GCF_000710305.1. Classification (NCBI taxonomy): domain Eukaryota; kingdom Metazoa; phylum Chordata; class Aves; order Bucerotiformes; family Bucerotidae; genus Buceros; species Buceros rhinoceros. The sequence continues at coordinate 5,091 of NW_010394178.1, forward strand.
CTGAGCACCAAACACAACTGCCGATCCTTCTGGCAGGGCTCTGGACTGGCCAGTGGCTCAGTCCCCTCTCCCGGCCTTCATGCTATCCTGGGCCCACTTCCTCTTCCCTGCTCCAGGATGAAGAACCCTCACCTGCGAGCCAAGCTGGCGGAGGTGCTGGAGGCTGTGATGCCTCACTTGGACCAGGCCCAGAGCCCGCTCGTCTCCAGCGTGTTCCACCGCAAGCGCGTGTTCTGCTCCTACCGCCATGCCGCCCACCTGGCCGAGGCGCTGATCAAGGTCTTTGTGGACATCGAGTTCACCGGTGAGCTGGGGGGAGGTCTCTGGGGTCTGACACAGGTGGGTCTGTTTGTGCTTGGTGAGCAGCAGCATCCCAGCGATGCCCCAACCGCCGGGAGTGTGCGGAGCTGCCGGCCCGGAAAGGGGGTAACTACGGAGCTGGAGCGACATCCCAGCGATGCCCCAACCGCCGGGTGTGTGCGGAGCTGCCGGCCCGGAAAGGGGGTACCTCCGGAGCTGGAGCGATGGGCAGCCCCTGTTCCCACTGGAAACACTCGTTTTTTCACTCACGCCCAGGCGACCCACACCAGTTTGAGCAGAAGTTCAACTACCGCCGCCCCATGTACCCCATCCTGAGGTACATGTGGGGTGCGGAGTCCTACCGGCAGAGCATCAAGGTGAGGGGTGGGCACAGGCGGGGGGG
>NW_010394178.1:5997-6854 GCF_000710305.1 Buceros rhinoceros silvestris
GCGCTTCCTGAACCTGCTCATGAACGATGCCATCTTCCTGCTGGACGAAGCCATCCAGGTAAGCGGATCATCTAGCCCTGCGTCCCTTCCGAGCAGCCCATGCTGATCCGTGTCCCCGATCGGCCCCTCCCAGCCCGGGGTGGAGAGGGCCTGGCCTCGCCGCTTGCCTGCCGTCTCCCCCACACTGTCTCCGTGCCCTTGCAGTACCTCAGCAAGATTAAAGTGCAGCAGATCGAGAAGGACCGCGGCGAGTGGGACGGGCTGTCCCAGGAGGCACGCCGTGAGAAGGAGTCGAGCCTGCAGATGTTTGGGCAGCTGGATCGCTTCCAAAACATCATGTCCAACGAAACCATCGGCACTCTGGCCTTCCTCACCTCGGGTAGGCAGTGCGGCCCAGCCGGCATCGGGGCATCGGGGTGAGATGGCTGCGGGGCTCAGGGAACTGCTGGTGTCCCCTCCAGAAATCAAGTCCCTGTTTGTGCACCCCTTCCTGGCCGAGCGCATCATCTCCATGCTCAACTACTTCCTGCAACACCTGGTCGGGCCGAAAATGGGAGCTCTGAAAGTGAAGGACTTCAGCGAGTTCGACTTCAAGCCGCAGCAGCTCGTGTCTGACATCTGCACCATCTACCTGAACCTCGGGTGCGTGACACGGCAGAGCTGGCGCCGGTGCGTCGGGATCCAACCCGGGGACGCACCCCTGTGTCGTGGGGCGGGAGCCTCCCTGAACAGAACTGCCATAGGTCACCCTGGGAGGACCTGGCAGAACCACTTAGCTAAAGCCCAGCTTTCCTCTGGCCTTGAGCTCCTCTCTGCGGCGCCCTGGCTGTTGTGGTGGTGTCACTCCGCAGCCCAGT
>NW_010394178.1:7153-7357 GCF_000710305.1 Buceros rhinoceros silvestris
GCCCGGCAACATGATCGTGTCCTTCAGTGACCTGGCTGAGAGGATCAAGGTGAGGGCTGGGCCGCGTCGCAGCTCGACGGAATGGTGGAGCTGGTGCCTGGGGTCTTTTTCCATCTGTGCTTTTTCCATCTGTGCTTTCCATCTGTGGGGCCGGATCTCTGGGCGTGGGGCTTCCTCTGGGACCAAGGTGGGGACCCGGGAGGG
>NW_010394178.1:7704-7963 GCF_000710305.1 Buceros rhinoceros silvestris
CGCGTCACTGTGGACCGGTCAACGATAGCCCGGCACCTCCTCAGGTACGTGGCGCTGGCCTTTCGGGGGCTGATGTCTCTCCTTCACCTGGACTCTTCACGTAACCCCCTTGACGCTTTGTCTTTCAGCGACCAGACGGACCCTTTCAATCGGAGCCCCCTCACGATGGACCAGATCAGACCCAACACGGAGCTCAAAGAGAAGATCCAGCGTTGGCTGGCAGAGAGGAAGAAGCAGAAGGCGGCGCTGGAGGAGACGC
>NW_010394178.1:8198-8436 GCF_000710305.1 Buceros rhinoceros silvestris
GACCCGTAATCGCCGGCAACATAAAGACCTTGTGGGGCAGCAGCTGGAGCTCCAGAGCGTCTGCGCAACTTGCCGCCTTCATCGAGAGTGCAATTAGCGCATTGCCACCACCTCCGGGGCCCCTCCTCGGGCCTCCCCTTCCGCCTCTCGTTCTGCCTTTTCTTTTCAAGACTTTCTCTTTAATAGTAAGACTTTCCACTGCACTACAGCTTCGAGCCGCTGCCTCGGGGGGACCGCG
>NW_010394179.1:0-418 GCF_000710305.1 Buceros rhinoceros silvestris
ATCCCCTCCGGAGCCTGGGGACCAGCCCAGCCCCTTGCTGCCAGCTCTGCCCGTGGAGCCGCAGCCGGTACCACCACCTTCCTCCCATCCCCCGTATCTGCTGCCTTCCTCTTCCGCTGGGCCAGAGACACCACCCCAGGGGCACTGCAGAGCCGTTTAGCCTCCATTCGCTGCTGATATTTTTATCCTTTTGGCTCTGCTTTAGAAGCAAAATCCTGGTAGCCGGGCACCAGTTGGTCTCCCTTGCCCCGGGGCAGCGTGCTTGTCTCCGAAGCAGAGCCTTCACCAAGGTCAGGAGCAGCTCAGACCCTCAGCTGTGTTGTGCAAATCAGGGAGAGGTGGGACGGGCGCATCCCGAGGGGCTGTTCTGGTGCCGTGGGTTAAGCTGGGCACCTTATTTCATACCGGTAAAGCACGA
>NW_010394179.1:854-4243 GCF_000710305.1 Buceros rhinoceros silvestris
GGATCCCTGGCAGCCGCACACTCTCATTAATCCCGGGCACCAAATGCTCTGCTCGTCACGCGAAGGGTGTGACGAGGCTTTAGCATCACCCAGCCTGGTTTCCGTGCCCGGCTTGGAGCTGGGGTTGGATCGATACCTCTGCAGAGAAACCCTCCTCTGATGCAGGCAAGAGGCTTGCCTCCAGGCAGGCTCCAAATTCCTCCTGCAGGGCTCTCCCAGCCAGGCTGGAAGTAATCCAGGGACTTTCACTATGTAGCCTTTATCACTTCCACTTAGGACTGGTAAAAATTAGCTCCATTTTTCACGCTCCTGTGTTGCTTCCCTGCCCTGTGGAGTTCGTTTCCATGCAGTCTGTGCAGTGGTGGCTTTGGGCTGGGTCTGTGCATCACCCTTGGATAATTTTCAGCCTGCTGAGTGTTTCAAAGAGCAGGTTTGTCTCCTCCCTCTGCCCGAAGCAGGATCACCTCCAGAGCATTGCACATGATCCCACAAACATGATCCACATCATCCTTTACGAGCCGTGATGGTCTCCTAGAAAATCCATCACGAATGGCCGCAGCAAGGGTTCCCTTGTGTCTGTGCTCCGGTACCCCCAGATTTCCCCGCACACGCCACGGCAGTCGGCTGGCGACAGCCTCCCACCGGCCTGGAAGCTGTTCTTCCTTCAGCTCAGCCTTAATAACAAAGAGTAGGTAGGTGCTATCACACCTCTGGGAGTGCTTAAAAGTATCACCACAACAGCAGAGGTGTGTGTTTGCTCATAAGCAATTATTAAATGACAAACCCCTGTAATTTTAAACCTCAAAAATCACTGCGCTGATTTACTTAACCCCCAATTAATTGTGATCAGGGTGTCAGAGTCAGCTGCTGCAAGAGTGGAGAGGTGCTCTGCGGCCGATGCCACGGGCAGGTGGGAAGCCTTCCCGCAGCCCCTCCTCGGCACAAACCGCAGACGACGTTTGTCTGCTGAGAGTGCTCGGCTCTTGCTGCGCAGCCGGGATCCTGTGCCGACCACCTTCCCCTCCTTCCCCCATCCCGGGGAAACCGCGCAGTTCCTCCATGGACCGACGACACCCCGGGGAAACGGGCGTCAGCAGATGGGCTCGGCGAAGCCACCCAGTTGTCCTCACTGCCACTTTTTGCTGGTTCCTCTCCAGGGCCTGAAGCCGATGGACCATAACGGTTTGGCCGATCCGTACGTCAAATTGCACTTGCTTCCCGGAGCCAGTAAGGTGAGGTGCCTTTTCGCTTCTCCTTCCCTTCCTGGGGCTGCGCCTTTCCCTTGAAATCAGAGCCGGGAGGTTCTGAAGAGCTTCTGCGCTTCTCCTGGGGGCTGCTGGTTGCTGCACCAGCCGTTGAGCCTCCTGCCTGGCTCTCACTCAGGCGAGCAGAAAAGAGCGGGGACAGGAGGTGAGAATTTGGGCTAAATCCATCCTTGCTGGGGTAGCAAGTGCCTCTCTGGTAACCCGGTGCCTGGGAGGCGGGTGCCAGCCCAGGGGCGCGGGGGCTCTGAATGCTACACTCCAGAAGCCCCCGGGGGAAGCACCAAGTGAAATGATCTGGAACTATAAACAAACCTGCTCCTTTTATTTATTTTTTTTCCTTTTTCTTTTGCATTTAAAACCCCTCAGATCATAATAAAGCAGAGTATAAATCGTAAGGGAAATAATTCCATCTACTTAGGTTCAGCGCTTGCTGGAGAGAAGGGTAATTAAAGATATTGATGTGTAGTGAGGGCTTGGTGTAACTGATGGGGATGTTGAATTTAAATGCTAAATGTATGTGTTATGAATATTAATTGCACTCTTATTTTACACTAAAGGAAAGACCTTTTTGGGGGAGGTATATTTACTTGTTACGGTTCGGTTGAATTAATTCATAATGTTCAGGGCAGTAGAGGGAGTTTAACCACATTTCAAGTTCCGCTGGAAATAGGAGAGCCAGGAGCAGTTTCATCAGCGATATTATCTGTCATTTCCATGTTTTGCAAATGCATTGATTAGCATTTCTGCTGGAGGTGATGGAGACCGAGGAGGCGGGAGGGAAGCTCTGAGCTGAGGGTAGAGCAGGAGCTGCAGACTCTACAAGCCCAGAGCAGCCGGGGGACCCTCTCCTTGCTCCCGTGTCCCTCTGCCTCTCTGGTGGCTGTGTCACTGCGCCAAACAGCACTGCCCGAATCTGCCCCGGGAGAGGTGAGCAGAGCTGGGGGGATCGGGGATGTGGCCTGGGATGGACGTTTCTGTACAGTCCTTCCAGCAGCAGGATGGTCCCCAAGTCCTCCAGCTGTTTCTGTCCTAGTTTGGGGCATCAGGCACCTGCAGCAGAGCCCAGACCAGAGATATGGGATTCGAGAGGCTGGATCAGATGGCCTTGAGGTCCCTTGCAGCGTGGCGTTCTGTGGTTCTGTGAGCAGGGGTTTCCATGTGAGCTGGTTCCCGACTATTGCCTCATTCCAGATGGGAGAAGGAGGTGCTCCCATTGCTCGGTTCCTCTGATTTAATTGGTGTCCCTTGCCCAGGTCAGCATTAGCTGCTGGGCGATACCCATCACGTTACCCCCTTGCCTAAACCCACTTTCCTTCTGGAGCCCAGAGCCCCAGCTGCAGGATCAGGCCCCAGGCATCGGGGGTATCCCCGCCCCTCACCCAGCCTACCCAGTGCTGCACAGGGCCGGTTTCCTTCGGAGGCAGCAGTGGTTTGGGGAACCCCAGTGAAAGCACCGCACCACGCAGAGAGGCTGTCTCTGCCTCGGGGAGATCAAACCCAGCAGAGCAAGCAGCTGCTCCGCACAGAGCCTTTGGCGGGGAGATGCTGTGCCGTGGGCTCCCGATGGCTCCGTTGCACCAGCAGCTCCTCCAGCTCATGGCCACGTCCAGTTGATCTGGAAGAGGCGGTGTGTTTGTGGTGCTTTTGGTGGGGGAAGTATGTGAGAACAGGGTGACACCCCCACCCCGCGCCGTAGCTGCAAGCAGGAGCTCCTTCCCTCACCCCCTGCTTCACATCCCGCTTGCATTTAGCTCAGGGCTGGTGAACCGAAGATGGGGAATGCAGCAGCTTCCTGTAAAGACACACAAGACAACGCTGAAGTACTGGTTTCCTGAGAGGTCCTTACGCCCGGCAGTGGCTGAGGCAGGGCCCGAACTCTCTGAATTTACACCTGGTGAGAAACTGGCTGCTCCGTCAGGCTGCCCCAGGGTGGGGCTGGTGATGGAAAAGCCCCCTCTGAAGCCTGCAGCCCTCTGCTTCTGCGCTGCCTCGGTCCCTGCCAGGAGTGGGAGGCTCCGGGGATAAGGAGATCAATGTCCCCAGCTGGGTGTGTGCCAGGATGCCCCGTCCGTGGCAGGGACGCCAGCCGCTATGACAGCCCCGCGGTCCCCAGCCTCCTGCTCT
>NW_010394179.1:4307-5714 GCF_000710305.1 Buceros rhinoceros silvestris
CAGGGACCCCAGCCGCTATGACAGCCCCGCTGTCCCCAGCCTCCTGCTCTGCAGAGCTGCGGCGCTGGAAGGAGTTGCCAGCGCTAACGAAACGCCTATCGGGGAAGTTATTTTGAGTAGGCAGGAACGGGAGCTGTGCTGGGATCAGGAATGCAAACAAACAGCCAGAACAGAAAATTGGTATTTTTTAATGAACCTGAAAAGTCCTTTTTTCCCCTCCCTCTCTCTCTCCTGCTGCATTAACGAAATCCCCGTTCTCTCGCTGCGCCCTGCCAAGGTTCCCCTTTTGCTGACTGTTTCCAGCAAAGCGGGTGCGGGTCGAGTTGCTTTGCAAATGGACCCGTGAGTTGCCATGTCTCTGTCCCTCTGCCTGTGGCTGCGGTTGGGGTGGATTCGGGCACCGCGCCGAGGAGCGGGCAGGTTGTGACGCTGGGACAGAGGGACGATAGCACCAATCGTCTCTTTGCCTCCCAACGACGCTGCTTTTTCTGCCCCCTCCCTGGCCATCAGTGCCCAAAGAGCTGCTGGGGGCCGGGTGCCGCTGACCACGTGTCCCCTTTGCTGTTCCAGGCAAATAAGCTGAGAACCAAAACGCTGCGCAACACGCTGAACCCCACCTGGAATGAGACGCTCACCTACTACGGCATCACCGACGAGGACATGATCCGCAAGACCCTGCGGTAGGGCCGGGGGGCGAGCAGGGCGCTAAGCCCGGCACTGGGGGGGCCGCGTGTCGCTTCCCCTCCCCTCGGGGCCACCCCAGGCATCCCTCCCCGTGGCAGTGATGATCTCCCGGCCCCACAGGACGGTCAGAGCAGGGCAGAGTTATTACCCGCCAATGCCTGGAGCTGGTGCGCGTGCCCTGCACACATCCATCACCCCCGCGGTGGCCGACAGGTGATTTATGGGGAGCCTGGGCTGGAACAGCCGGTGAGGAGCGCGGTCCTGCTTCGTCATTACCTTCACAACTCACTGGCTGGGCTGCTCCTGCAGAGGTGGTGGTGTTTGGTTTTAACCTCTTCATGCCCAGCTCTCCCGGGGCTGTGCTAGGGCTTTGTGATCACATCTTGCTGAGAAAATCTCCCCAGGAAATCCCTGGGCCGCTTTCAAGACTGAGTTTTGAAAGAAAGATGGAGGCATCTGCAGGTTATTGTCAAACTAAAGGAAGAGCATTCGTACCTATTTATTCTGTTTTCTCAGTTTAGTTCAGTCTCTGAGCATTCAGCATCTCCTGGCAGCATCTCCAGGGGCTGGAGGTGGGCCGGGGCAGCGTGGTGGGGCCACGCGAGCCTGGCAGTGCTGCTTTGCGGGGGACAGACCCCTGCAAATGCAAAGGTTTCCGTGTCCGGGCCACCATCCCACCCGGGCAAGGGCAGGGAGCGACCTGCAGCCTGTGGCTGGATCCTG
>NW_010394179.1:5909-6477 GCF_000710305.1 Buceros rhinoceros silvestris
ATCGCCTCTCTGATCTGGGACCGCCACGCAGGAGGATGTGCTGTAAGATCTGCGGTCAGGCAAAGGGGGATTTTGCCTCCTGCTTCGTGGATCTGGGGCTTTGTCAGCTCCGCGGTTGGAATCTGACCCTCCTTATTTGCTGGTACTCTGGGAGTTGTTATTTTGCCCACGACGAGAGCACAAAGCTGCTTTATGAAAGACCCTGCTCAGAGGTGAATTTGGGCAGAGCCTACCTGTTGTCTGCAGCGTGCACAGAGATGAGAAATTTAGTGCCACGGATGATTATTTCCCATGGGAAATATTAGTCATGCAGAAAATGCTGCAGGCTTGTTGGGCTGGAAACTCTCTGGTTTGTTATTATTATTGGTGGGTATTTTTTTAATTTTTTACTCCAGGCTTTGAAGTTTTCAGCCTCTTCAAGCGTGGAAATCAGTTTGTAGAGAGATGTTCGGCTGAGTTGTTTGCTGAAAGGCGCCAGGGAGCAGAAGGGCTTGACCCCCCCACCTTTTCGGGGCTCTGGTAGCTGCCTCTCTCTGAGGCCGGGTTTTAGCCTCGCCGCTTCTGTGGC
>NW_010394179.1:6586-8022 GCF_000710305.1 Buceros rhinoceros silvestris
CAGGTTTTCAGCCTCGCCACTTGTGTGGACCCCCAGAACTCTTCTAGTCAGGACTCTGACCCCTTTAAAAAAATGCCCCACCCAGAGAAGGGTGTGTAAAGGTTCAAGTGAAATAATGCTTCTTAGTCCCAGCTCTGAAACCAGCACACGGCTGGGCCACCCCTGCTGTCCCTGTGTCCCTCCCTGCGCTCGCTGCTGCCTCTCCTGCCAAGCCGTGAGCTGCCCTCGGGTGCTGGACGTCTGCTCAGCTGCTCTGCCCAGTGGGTTTGGCAGAATTTCAGGGGGTAACTCAAACTCTTGCCTATGGCCCAGGGAATTCTTCTGCTAAAACAAAGCTGCCGCGCACCGTGGCTCCATTTCTTATCTTCCACAGGGGAGCCACAGCCTAAAATTCAAGTGCTCTTCATTTTCCTTCAGAGCAATTTCCTAACCTCCTCCTTTCTTTTCACTGTCTTAGCAGTTGAAGATACTGGCAAAGGAAATTTTATTTATCCTGAGGCAGGTTTAGATGAGATAAGACTTCTTGAAAATCAGCCACAAGGTAGAATAATCCATCTTCTATTTTAATTCCTTGCTTGGATTTTCTTCTTCTCAAACACTGGATATTTAATCTGGTAGAAGGATGCAGGCCTGGGCAGTCTGGGGCGGTCTGCGCCCCCTCATTCCGATAGCTGCCGAGCTGTGTCCTTGCTGCCCGGCTGGGGAGGCAGCTCTGCTGTCTGTGAGGAGGGACGGGCAGGCTGAGGTCCCTGGTGGCTGGGGCTCACCAAGGATTTCTTATTTTAGTGCGGGTTGAACTGTTCCTCCTCTGTGAGCCTCTCGCTAACACCAGTGGCAATGGCCCTTCACCCTCCCATGCCATGTCTCATCCTGCTTCTGGTGCTTCGCCTCGCCCACCCATCACTTCAGCAAAACATCTCCTCCCAGAAAAGCCAACTTCAAAGCCGTGGGGACGCTGGCTTTCCTTCTGCTAATCAGGCGAGACTGCTGCAAGGCAGCTGTTTGTAGTTGAAAGAGCATGAGTGATGCTCCCCTCGGTCTGGGAGGTGATCGGTCCCCAGGTGCCTCCTTGGCGCTGAGATTCATGAAGGGGCAGAGAATGAGATTGCAAAGTCTCTTTAATGTAAAAATAATGGCGAGGATCAAAGCTGCCAGCAGCCTTCGCCTCCCTGCTGCCTGGAGAGCGTGTGATGCAGTGGAAAAGCTGGAAAAGCACCCAGAAATCTTCCCTGCCCACCTGGGCTCTTGGTCGGACACGTCCAGCCTGGGTTTGAGGGTCGGTGTTGGCACAGGGCATCTGCCGGTGCCTGCATCCCTGCTGGGGGCACGAGTGGCATTCACCTTGTCCCAGGGGCAGAGTCGGGGCATCCTCTGCGTCCCGGAGAGCGGAGCAACAGACCCCCTCTTGCCTGAGCCCCCCCAGCCCCACGCTCGGC
>NW_010394179.1:8217-8474 GCF_000710305.1 Buceros rhinoceros silvestris
GAGTGCGCCTCCCCAGTCAGGGCCAGCCCCACGGGAGAAGGAGAGGTGAAGGCAGCCCAGCTGACTGCTCTTGCGAGCAGGATTTTGCTAATGAATCAACCCCCTCAAAAAACCCCAGATATTTCAGATTTCGTGAAACGCAGCAGGTGGGAGGATCTTGAAAGGTCTTATCCATTCACTGAATTAAATATCCTTGAGTCTAGCCCCAGGCTTCGCGGGGATGAACCCACCCACCACCCTGAAACACGGCAAATTCA
>NW_010394180.1:0-6449 GCF_000710305.1 Buceros rhinoceros silvestris
CCAGGTCCCTCTGGATGGGTCCCGGCCCTCATATCTCATGTATCACATGCACCCCTCAGCTTGGTGACATCTGCAAAAACACTGAGGGTGCCCTTGATCCCGCTGTCAGTGTCATATTAAAGATACTAAATAGCACCGATCCCAATCCAGTCACAGGTCCCAGTATGGACAAATGATGCTCATGTGTGAGTCGCATTGTCCAGAGCACAAACATAAGCAGATCTGAAGGGCTTGATGTCCAGGTGGGCAGTGGCATCTCCCTCCTGCTTGGCAAGAAACACCGAACAAGCCCATCCACTGCTCCGAAGAGCAGCGTGTTGCAGAGCCATGAGCTGGCTCTGGGAGATGCTCCGTGCAGCAAACCTGGGTGAAGCTGCTTGCTCCAGCATTGTCCCTGTGGTCTGGGGCAGTGGGGTCTCTACTGCACTCCATGCTTTGCCAGAAGAGCTTTGGCTGTGTGGCTGCCCAGCTCAGGGCGAGGGTTCATGGGACCTGCTATCTATCCACCGTGAGGGGCTTTCAGGATGCTGGGAGAGGGACTGAGCCTGGTGGAATACTTGGGCTGCCTTGAAGAAACCCCCCACCATTGTGGTGAGTCTGTGAGCCGTTCCTGCACCAGCCTGGAGTTGTGGTGGGGCACCCAAGGTACAGCAGGGGAGAAGCACCTGGGCATTGCACCAGGCTTGTGGGATGTTTACAGGAACAAACATGGGACAATAGAGAGATGAGGGAATAAAAAGGGTCCGTGCCCTGTGCTCCTCCAGTGCAGTCTGTCCTGTCAAGCTGCATTTCTGTCTCCGTGTGTAGGGTCTCTGTTTTCTGTGTTGGAAGAACCCCCCCACCATTGTGGTGAGTCTGTGAGCCGTTCCTGCACCAGCCTGGAGTTGTGGTGGGGAACCCAAGGTACAGCAGGGGAGAAGCACCTGGGCATTGCACCAGGCTTGTGGGATGTTTACAGGAACAAACATGGGACAATAGAGAGATGAGGGAATAAAAAGGGTCCGTGCCCTGTGCTCCTCCAGTGCAGTCTGTCCTGTCAAGCTGCATTTCTGTCTCCGTGTGTAGGGTCTCTGTTTTCTGTGTGTGTTTGTGGGTCTGAGCACCAGCAGCGGGGCTCCAATGGGGTTCAGGGGCCACTTGGCCCCGGTGCCAGAGACACCTGCGCTCATTGCTCCCAGGAGTGTCCTTGCCAGGGCTGCTGCTGGCACAGCTGACAAGAGTGACTGTCCCATCCCAGGGCTGGTGGCACTGGTCTCACGCTGCACCTGGGTGATGGGTTTCGGGTCGGCCGTGCTCCTCGCTGGGGCTTTCCTGGCCGCAGGTGTGTTCGGGTGCCAGGGTTGAGCTGGGCATGGAAGCGTCTGCTTGGCCACATGTGTCCTGCAGCGTGGGTGCCGTCCGCTGGGCGAGAGCACTGGCACATCCTGAAAAACCCAAGCGTAGTCCTTGAATCCCCCCTCAGCATAACTCGAGGTCTGGACATAGCAAAGAGCGGCTAATTAAGGAGTGTTGTAATTATTTTTTTTTTTTTAATTAAAGAGCACAGTTTAAAGGCAGCCCCAGAAGGATGTAAACATCAGAAAGATTGTGAAGTTAAAGGGTAGTATGAGCCTCGAGCAGCCTGGGCTGGAGATCTGTGGTCTTTCAAAGCAGGGCAGCCTTGGAGGTTGATCCAGCTTTGAAGAGCTAAGGACCACCAGGCTGTGGTGAGCTCAGCTCAGTGGGTTTTATTTCTCTGCCTGGTCCTTTTAGCAACTGCTGCTCTCTACTTTGGTGTCGCTTATCTAAGAGGCCCCGTTTGGATGTATAACCCCTTCGTTAACTCTTCATTGAACAGTCTTTAGCCCTGTAGCGAAGCCAGGTGCTGCTCGAGAAGGTGTGGTGGGACTCTGTGGCGCTTCGCAGAGGTCTGAGGGAGGAGCTGATGCCCAAGACCCTAGTGGGAATGGGCAGAATTGGGCCAGATAGGAGCTCAGAACTTGGTCGCTGTGCTTGATAGAGCTGGGGGTGGAGATTCACTGCCTTAGAGGGACAAACACCACATGTGTTGGAAGCCGATGGCTGCGCAGACTCAGAGCTGTGGACAGATGGCCAAGGAGCAACCTCCTGTATTTTCTCCGGCCTGGTAGCAGAAGTCCACCAGCTACAGCCTTGTGAGCGGTTTGTCCTTGTCCCCAGCTTTCTCCTGTGTTCCCACAGCCTGCACCCACTGCTTGCTTCTCCATTTTTGATGTTCCGGTTTTGTTTTTTTTTCCGATGGAAGAAACGGACTCAGTCCTCGTTTCCTCTGCAAGTGGAAGGTATCGACATTGGTTTAGCTCTGGGCTTCATTGCGTTGGCTTTGTAATCACTGCCATTATGCAGATTTTCTCTCCTGGTTAACTCTACTTCTCAGGAGCAGCAGATTCAGCAGGTGGAACAGTCAGTTTCTATGGGCACTGCTTAAATATTTATTTCGGTCTCATCTTCACAGCCTCGGAGAAAGTGAAGGTTTCACTTAACTCCAGTTTTACCAGTGGCCGCCAGCTCTGCCTGCCTTCACGTTCCCCAGCCATAATGCACACAGATCTCTCAGCTGACCCTCAGGCCACATGCTCTGGGAGTGGCCTGGGACCTCCTGGTACCTCCAGCAGCCACCTCCTCCCACGGTCTCGCTGCAGGGATGCCCACCCTTGGCCATTCCACCAACTCAGCAGTCACTGCACATTCACCCACACTCGCCCCAGGGACAAGTGGCCTCTGAACCTGGTTTGGAGACCAGTTGCTGGTGCTCAAACCCTCCAGACCCACAGATGCCCATGGAACCTGGAGAACCTCAGCCAGGGAAATAGAAATGCAGTTTGGTAGGAAGCCAGGACAGACTGTGCTGGTGGAGCGCGGGGCATGGCCAGACACACCGACCAACAGCCTGGTGACCCTATTCATCCCCTTATCCCTCTTTTTCCCATATTTGCTTCCATAGACATCCCAGAAGAAGCCTTGTGCAGTGTAAAGGTGCTTCTCCCCAGCTGTACTTTGGGTTCTTCACCTGCTGCTGTGTCTGTGGGTAGAGGAACCACCTCTGCCTTTCCTGCACTGGGAGTAGCTGGACCAGAGTTTTTTGGGTTTGTCTGCCCGTTCTTGCCTCCCTGAGCTCCTTTGGCTGTGTGCAGATGAGTTTTTTATTGCAGAACTTAGGAATTACCTCTGTCAGACTCATCTAGGAGATTCCCTGCAGCTTCCCCTCGATTAAACCCAGCTCAGGAAGGGAAATATGAGGCTTTGTCTTCTCGAGGTGCCTGTGTCCTTGGCCAGGCTGCAGACTTGTGGCACAGCTGCCGATAGTGCTGTGCCCTCAGGGACTGCAAGTGTCCTGCTGGGAGTGGGGGGCTCCGTGCCGTAGGTGCCCTGTGATGCTCAGAGCCCCAAGCTGTAAGACCCACTGTCAGAGGGAAACATTGGAAAGGTTGGCTTGGATTTGGCTTTTTCCCATCCGAACGGGCTGCTCTGAGCAGAGCGTCGGTTGATGGGGCTTCCAAGGCTTGGCCTGGTGATGCCGGATGTGCCACAGGGCTGAGCGAGTCTGTGTAGTGGGGCTGGTTGTCTTTAACTGTTTTGGAGAAGAGTTCCTGGAACAGCAGCACCTCGTCAAGCGAAGCTCCCGGCTGCTCATGCTCTGCGCTGTGCATGGAGCTGGTCGGGGAGGCGGCGAGTGAAAAATTGAACTGCCTGCGTTTCTCCCCAGGTCGGAGCTCAAACAGGGTTCGGCAGGGGCTCGGCTGTGCCACATGGCGAGGGACGCCTGCGGGAGCATGAGGCTGAGTGGGTGGTTTTGGGGATGGTCCAGCCTGGGCCCTGTTTGGCATCTGCATCAGCCCCACATTCTGGTGGAGACAGGACTTTACATGACCAGGGCTGAGCTTGTGGTGCTCCCATCTCTGGTCCCAGGGAGGATGGTTTATTTGTGAGCACCTGGGGATACTGGGCTGCAAAAGAGCCAGCAGCGATTTATCGAGAGCGGGTGGCATCCAAGTGGTGTCATCCTGTGCTAGGACAGAGGGGCAGCTGCCTGGCCACGGCCAGGAATGAGCCTGGCCCCCTCAGCTCTGACACCACTTACCAGAGCTGGTGGATGTGGCATGGAGGCTGAGCATGCTGACAATCCTGCGTGCTGGCCGAGCAGGGGTGATGGCTGAAGTGGCTGGTGATGTGGTGTCCACACGTGTGTGGCAGAGGAGGAGGCTCAGAGTGATCTGGGGATGCTGCTACCCCCGCAGAAGCTGGATCCTGGCCGCTTCTCCCAATAACGCAACTGGAAAGTGGTGGCACTGGGCAGAAAGGTCATTTGTCTTCTTGCAGGGACAGAGTGCTGAGGAGACCCTGGCAAAAGCAGTGAACTAGAGCCTGCAAAGACCTGATCCAACTGTCATGGCTACAAAACCTATCTTGCCTGCAAGGATTTTTGTGTCTCCCAGAGGAATTGCTCCCTGCATCGCTTCCCATCCCATTCTCAGGCAATTGGTGCAGTTGGGTGTGCTCTCCACGGTCAGCACAGATGCTGTGTCCATTGTGTGACCAAAATTTGGGCAAAGACATGTCCAGTGAAGCTTTTGCACTCCTGTAGCTGGGCTGAGGCCTCATCTCTGCTCTCCCTGACAGCAGAGCAGTGGAGGGCTGGTCCCTGGAAGTAGCTGCAGATGTCCCAAAGGTGGCGGTGGCCAGGACAGTTGCAGAGGGAAGAGGGAGTGTTGCATTGCCACCATTCAAAGCTGGTAAGGCTTTTGGAGAGCAGCTGATGCAGAAGAGGCTCGGCACGTTGCTGGATGTTGGAGATGCTGCTGTGGGTGCCGGGACAGCAGTGACCACGTGCAAACCATCCTGGACCACCACGGGTCATGTTCCCAGCCCGGCCAGCATGATTGTTTTCGGGACAACACGAGTAGTTTTGTGTTGGCCCCTTGGCTGTGGGCAGCCTGGGTGGGGGAAGCATTTAGGGCAGGTAGCAAAGCCGCACTTTGCTCATGGGGACGTGCCCGTTCCTGTCCACTGTGGAGGAAAGGACCTGACTACTGCAGCCCATCGCTCCCTGGACAAAGAGCTGTCACATGCGAAACACGTCTCAGGTGGCTTTCACACAGCCAGCAGTTCTTGTGATATGATCTCCATCCCTTATGGAGATGCCTGCAGCCTCAGAGAGCTCTTCAGCAATTGTCCTCCATTAGATCTTCTGATCAAAGCCTGATAATTCCTTAAAACCTGAGTCTCGAAGCCAAACTGTTGTGTTGAACCTCAGTCCACAGGAGACATCCCCCGTGTTGGCTGTGCTTCCCCTCCTGTCCCCCTGCGTCCTTCCCTGACAGTCCCCGGCATGGTTTGTGGTTGCACCGTGGCGCAGAGGCCCCTTGGCTGCTGAGCTGTGCTGATGAACACAAAAGGAAAATGAAAAAGGGAAGCAGCAGCACATATTGCAGAACCATTGGAGGAGGTCAGGAAAACCCTGGGGACTCGTGACGTGGTGGGTCTGGAGGAGCCGTTGGCTCAACAAGGCACAAAATTCTGCTTATCAGAAAGCGGCATCATTTGCCTTCCCTTTTTGAGGTTTGAGTTAACTGAAACAAACCCCAGAAAAGTCCGAGGGAAAGCAAGATTTGAAGCCAGTGAGGAGTTGCTGGGATGAGTTTGGCCGCAGCTGCTGGTTCCTGCAGGTTGCTGGCAGCGACGGCCAGAAGCCCCAGCGCTGTGTTCTGGTTATCAAACCCTTTTCCCCGCTGGCTTCCCCAGCATCCAGGCTGCATTTAAAAAGTGCAGAAGATAAACCCTGAGTGAATGCTGGTGGAGCTGCCTGCTGGGAGGCTGCTTGAGGCAGAGGGCGAAGGGCTGTGCACCCACATCGCTGCTGGGGCCGCCCGGAACATCCCCCTGTGCTGCTCAGCTCAGGTCCATCTGGTGACACTGGGATTTGAGAGCAAACTGGAAGGTGGGGTGAGCTTTACCATACCAGTGCCATCCTGTCCCTCCAGCACGGTGCCGGGCACACAGCATGGTGAGCCAGCGTCTCGCCACGGCGGTAGAGGGACGGTTCCTGCTCCAGACTAACCCAGTTTAGCAGTGGCACTGGGGTGCTGCAAATCTGTGGCAATCTCGTGCTTCTCCTGCCTGGCGCGTCTTGGAGCTGCGCTGCTAGAGACAGCGTGGTGGGAGCTCCTGGGGAGGGGACAGGGGACCCTTTGCATCCCCCCGTGTCACCCAGCACGAGCACCTGGCTCTCATGGGATGGGCAGGGTGCAGGGCTGGAGGACCTGTGCAGGCAGGCAGCAAACTTGCAGGAAAGCAGAAGTCAGTCTGGTTCGGGCTGGGCTGTAGATGATCCGAAGCAGGAAACACGTTGGAGCCCTCAGGACTTGCACTGAAAAGGAGCTGGTGCAAGAGGCAGCTTCCCCAGGCGGGAAGCTAGGCCGGCTGCCTGCACC
>NW_010394180.1:6559-6804 GCF_000710305.1 Buceros rhinoceros silvestris
GGGGGAGGCTAGGCCGGCTGCCTGCACCCCGCGGGGTCCTGTGTGGCTGCCAGCAGGGTTTGTTGTGGAAGTTCGGGATCAGTGTGGCTGGCCTGAGGTCACCACAGCGGGTGAAGGTCTTGAGCTGCTCCTGCGAAGGGCTTGGGGAATCCTGCCTGGAAAGGGCTGGGTGGGGCAAGCCTCTGCCACCCACCGAGATGGCAGTGTGTCTGGGGCGGGGGTGGCAGCTCGCTGCGGGGGTGGGG
>NW_010394180.1:6939-10357 GCF_000710305.1 Buceros rhinoceros silvestris
CAGGACATCCAGGGCACCCTGTGCTCCATGCAGCCGCGGTTCCATCCTGCAGACGTTCTGTGTCCGTGGCTCTGTTATTGCTCCCGGTGTGGAGCAGGAGGAGGGTCATGCCGCAAGCGCTGCAGGGCTGCCAGAGCACGTGGGGTTGTTTCTGAGCAGGCTGGCAGCCTGTCTGCCCTGCTGGGGGCAGGCTGGTGGGGTTTCCATGCCTCCTAATGCTGCTTCACCCTGAGCCGCGGTTCCATCCTGCAGACGTTCTGTGTCCGTGGCTCTGTTATTGCTCCCGGTGTGGAGCAGGAGGAGGGTCATGCCGCAAGCGCTGCAGGGCTGCCAGAGCACGTGGGGTTGTTTCTGAGCAGGCTGGCAGCCTGTCTGCCCTGCTGGGGGCAGGCTGGTGGGGTTTCCATGCCTCCTAATGCTGCTTCACCCTGTTCTTTGCAGTCAGGACAGTTCAATGAAGACATGATCCCAACAGTGGGCTTTAACATGAGGAAAATCACCAAGGGGAACGTGACCATAAAGGTAAGGTGCCGATATTGTTGATGGTCTCCTGAGACGAAAGATGGAGTCAGGGGAGATTGGTGGGTCTTCTGCTAGAGGTTGAAGGGTGCCAACTGGGTGCCAGCGAGCCCAGCTGCAGCTGGGAAGATCTGCCCTGATAGGCTGCTGCAGGTAACCCACCAGAGAAGGTGGTGGGAAGGGATGGAGGGAATCCAGACCTCTGCAGTAAGAGCGAGTCTGGGCTGCAAAGCTGGAGCTTTTCTTATACCTCTGGCTTGCTGGTGGGGACTCATGGATGTGGTCACCTTGCCAGGAGAAACAGGTCATGGCTTGCAGTGGTGGTCTCTCCCTCAAGAGCAAGGGCAGAGGAGGTTTCTAATCCTGGATCTTTCAAGAGCCATGGGCTGGACTGGGAAATAATGGTGGGATGGACTTGAAAAGCTGATGGCGGGTCTCTACCTGCTGCAGAAATGTTTCCAAGAGCACACAGTGTTCTGAAGTGGCAAATGCACCAGTGAAAGGCCAGGAGGTGTGGTGGGCATGGGGAGAAGTGGCCCAGCTTGGGCTAGGGATCTCTCCATGCCAGCAGAGGCATATGGCAGGAGGTGTTCAATACCCTCCAGCTGGCCTTCCTGAGAGGTCTCCTTCTTTATCGAGTCCGGAGCCTCTTCGTTAAGAGCTGAAGAGGAGGGAACGGGGGTGGGTTTGGTGCATGACCAGGGCTCTGGCTGGGTGGGGAAGGGTCATGGGCAAAATGATCGGATAACGGGCAGGATGATGGGGTGACAGGCAGAATGGGGGGATAACAGGCAGGATGGTGGGGTAATGCTGCCTTCTTCCTGTCACAGCTCTGGGACATCGGTGGCCAGCCACGGTTCCGCAGCATGTGGGAGCGGTACTGCCGCGGAGTGAGTGCCATCGTGTGAGTATCCCTGGGGGCCGAGAGCCCTGGCACCCACGTGCTGATGCAGCAGGTGACGGCACGGTCCCATCGCTCCACCCAAGGGTGCTGGGCAGGGCTGAGCCGGGGGTTGCTGTGGTGCCTTCGCTGCTGGAGCTGGACACCTGCATCCAGAGTTGGGGTGCATCCCCCTGAGACTGGTGTCCCCACGGGCTTCCAGCACAGGGCAGCCAAGTCCCTGCCAGCTGTGGCAGACCCTTCCCTTCCAGCATTACTGGGCTTGGCAGCGTTGCCCAGTTCTTGCCCCTCTGGGCTCCCGTCCTTCCCCTGCGCTGCCCGTTTGTTGCACGGGTTGAGCAAAGGCCACGGGTGCAGCTCAGCCCTTCCCAAGGGGCTGGTGTTCAGGGCAGCTGCCAGCAGCAGGTTTCCAGGTCGTGGTGTTTACATGCTGCCCAATGAATCTTGTGCCAAGAGGAGTCTCCTCGCAACCCCCGCTGGTGACTGTCAGCAGTTCTCTGAGTGTCCCCGCATGTCCCCTGCTCGCAAACATGGCAGTAACCAGTCCCAGGGATGAGCCTGGCAGGATGCTCACGGGAAGGTGGCTGATGCTCCTAAGGATGAGGCTTCACCCTGGGAGACCACGTTGCTGTTACTTAAACCTGATCAGAACAGCAGGTTTGCGGGATCTTCACCAGCTGACCATGCCCTGGGGTTTGGGAGTGTCTGTACCACCCTTCCCGACTGTCGGTCTGACAGGTGAGGAGTGAGGGACCTCTCGCCCCCTTGCTGGGACAGCACAGTCTGGTCCTGCCCTTGCTGACTGTCACCCGACACGACCTTGACACTTCTCATTACAATGAACTTTGCTGTAAATCATAAAATCCCTGTTTTTTTACTCCTTTCATTGCCTCCCATAATTGCATAATTTTTCCAAAGTGGCAGCTCCGGTTGAGTGGAAACAAAAGGACCTGTGGCCACCCTGGTCAGTCTCCTGTCTGCTTTCCTCACCTCGAGCTGCTTTGCACCCCCTTTCTCTTGCCTTCAGCCCTCCCGCCCCATCGGCAGTGCCGAAGGCTGGTGGCAGTGCCCGAGCGGTGGTTTTCCCTCTCCCTCCCAGTAGAGCCATACACATTCTCCTGTGTTCAGGGCTTCAGTGGCCAGTTCTCCTGGTTGTAATAACCCCCACATGGCCTGAGGATGCTTGATGGTGTTTCTCACTTCTCTCCCAGCTTCTTGATCTTTAAAACGGAGGCTGCTTTGATAAGGTCCTCTTCCCCGTTTGAGTTCAGTTAAGTCCTCCTCAGGCTGGGCGTTCGCCCATAAGAGGTTCAGCCCTTCCCTAGATCCCCCTGTCTGCTCAGAGCCAGCGCTACTGCCTTCCCCTGCCCTTTGCTCCATGCCCCATGGTCATGATTGCTCTCATCGAGTGGGTGAGCAGGACCTTCCCCCTGTCGAGTTCACGTCTTCTCTTCTCCAGCATCACCTCCTTTCATTGTCCTCTCTTCTGGGGGTCTCCATAGGAGCTGCCACATGCAGACGCTGCTGCAACACTTGGGGGTAATGTGTGTCTTGCAGCTTCTTCTGCCTGGGCACTGCCTGGGCGTCCCTCGCCCACCATGCCCCTGCTGTCACAGCAGGGTGGGCTCCTGCAGGGATGGGGACAGGGAGGTCCCCACTCCCCTGAGAGACACGAGGGGCTCTCAGCCCCACGGTCTTCCTTGGGAAGGCAGGTCCTGGGGGCAGGACCCTGTTATCCGTCACCTCCACGCACTGGCCCAGGGGCCGGTGGGGGTGGTGGTGGTGCTGCCATGGGAGCAGGGTTTGGTGGTGGCATAAACCTCACTGCAGCACTGGGGCACAGGGGCCTTGCCGCCATTCAGGGGTGTCCCTTCCGTTGCAGGTACATGGTGGATGCCGCTGACCAGGAGAAGATAGAGGCCTCCAAGAATGAACTGCACAACCTGCTCGACAAGCCGCAGCTCCAGGGCATCCCGGTGAGCTGTGGCTTGGGTAGGG
>NW_010394180.1:10493-12331 GCF_000710305.1 Buceros rhinoceros silvestris
CCCAGCCGCTCCCCCCCAGGCTGGTGGCTGCCAGGGTTTGCAGTGAGGGGCTTGGATCTTGCAGATTTGGGGAGAGGATTCCCTTCCTTGGGGATGTCCCCTTCCCTGCTGCAGGAGCTGGGGCAGTGATGCTTTCTAGCACAGGGCTGGGCCAGACAACAGGGAGAGGAGCTTTACAGGGGTCCAGAACCCACCCCCAACGTGTGGGGTTTGTCCTCTCACGTCAATTTGCACCTTATTTATGGTGGGACATGAAGGTCTTGTCTTCTCGGAGAGCAGCTGCTGGGCTGTGACGTTTGTGGGGGTGGGCTGTGGCAGCAGCACGGGGCTCACCAGACGGGCCGGGGCGGGATGCTGATGGGGCACCTGAACCCAGCATCCTTTGAAAGGAGCTAATAGAGGTACTGCTACGCATCCCAAATGTTCGCTGCCAACTAAATTTGGCTCCCGATGTAACACACTGCGTTTGCAGCCCTTCTGAATGCTCTTTTTTGAGAACAAGTCCCCAGGTTTAAACTGGGGGATGCTGCAGAGGCCCCAGCTCACCCCGGCCGCAGCCTCAGCGCTGTCCTTGTTGGATGTCAGCCGCGTGACGCAGCTCCAGAGGGGTAAGCGAGTCCTGCTGGGTGATTATTTTCCCTTCATAGTCTGAGGATGCCTTTGTGCATGTGGAAAGACCTGAAGTGAGGAGAGATCAGTGGATGGTGCAAAGAGCTGTTGCTTTTTCAGGCTGGCTGCCTGCGGAGAGCAGGGTCTGCAAGGCATCCGCATCTCGCTCCTTCCCGTAACATCAGGTTTAGCCGTTTCATTTGATTTTTTGCTCAAAGACAGCAAGAGGCTCCTGGGAGAATGTCCTAGAGGGCACGACAGATGCTGGTGCCCTTCAGGGAGGATGTGCTGTGGGACCAGCTTCTCACTGGGACCGGAGGGTCCACGGGAAATGGTGTGTATGGGGCTCATTGAGGCTGTTAATTGAGTTGCTCTGCCTTCTGAGTGCCCACGGAGGGGTTTTCACTCTCTGGGCACACCCTGGTGAGTGGCCAGAGCTGTCTTGCATCTCAAGGAGGGTTCACTTCTGGGTGGCAAAAGCAGGTTCCTTCATGGTCTGGTGGCCAGGAGCTTCAGGTGTCCCCTCTCCCCTCCCTGCAGGTCCTAGTCCTGGGGAACAAGCGAGACCTGCCCGGTGCCTTGGATGAGAAGGAGCTCATTGAGAAGATGTAAGTGTGCCGGTGGCCCGGCGGCCGTGGTGGGGTTGTGGTGTGGTGTGACCACCCTGTTCCTGCTACGTCCCCACCATCATGGTCACCTCGCTGTGTTTCCCCAGCCAGGAAACACATCATGGTGCCTGGGGTGGGCTGACAGAGATTGTGGCTGGGGACATTGTGAGGCAGTGGCTGGTGATGACATCTCTGTGCTCATAGGGACGGGGAGGAGCTGAGAGCTGCCAGTGCCAGGGCTGGGTCCCATGTGCCACACGGTGGCGTTGGGGCCCGGCCCGTTCCTGGGCGGTGGAGCTGGGCTCCCGCATGGGTGCTGCTCCCATCACCCCCCCACAGCTCTGCTCCCCGGCAGCAGGCAACCCACAGTACTTGGAAGTGTGACACCAGCCACGTAGCTCTCCCTTCTTTTGTCACCTTTTGCCATGCCAGCATGTGGCTTCTGCAGCCAATCTGCCACCTGCCCACCTCCACGCTGCCAGCAGCAATCCCCTCCGCTGCAGTGGAGAACAGGGATGCTCTTCTGTCTTGTGGCATCTCCGCTCCCCTGAGCCACCCCTCAGAGATCCCCCCTGGCCAGCGGATGCCTGCCCCGCTCCCGTGCTTCCAGCCCCCATCTGC
>NW_010394180.1:12466-12918 GCF_000710305.1 Buceros rhinoceros silvestris
GCTCCCGTGCTTCCAGCCCCATTCTGCTCCCCAACCCACCCTGCTCCATATCTCCGCAGCGCTGAGTGACCAATGTTTAGGGAGGGAAGAGGTCTGATGTGGTGGCCAGGCTCTCCATGGGTTCGGTCTCGCCTGTCCCGTGACGTAGCCCGCACAGATCACGGGCATGGTGCGCTGGTGTTCTCGCCTGACCCACATGCAGGTCCCCGGGAGCCTGGGGAGATGTTGCCCCTGCAGTGTCCCCTGTCTTGGAGCTGAGGTCCAAAAGGACCCAGAGGTTACACAGAGGTGTCTCCCACCGCCACTGTCACACGGCCCCGGGGGTGTCTGCAGTCAGAGCTCTTGCCTCTCCCGCAGGAACCTCTCCGCCATCCAGGACCGAGAGATTTGTTGCTACTCCATCTCCTGCAAAGAAAAGGACAACATCGGTGCGTACTGGCGGGTCCGGCGCG
>NW_010394180.1:13084-13442 GCF_000710305.1 Buceros rhinoceros silvestris
ATTGTGGGGGCAGGTTGATTATCCCGGGTCAGGAGTGGGGGACAGCCAGGGGGAGAGGCTGTTCAAGTGTCCCCTTGCCTTCGCAGACATCACCCTACAGTGGCTTATCCAGCACTCGAAATCGAGGAGGAGCTGAGATCCCGCGGACTGCGGCTCACCTGGGGAAGATGCCATTATACAAGCCCGTGCCCCTTCTCTCCTGCTCTGTCCTTCCAGCTTTCTCTCTAGATGGGTATTTTTAGGGGACCCCAGACTCCCCTCGCATTGAGGTGGAGCCCTTGTTTTTATTGTAAAGAAAATGTCCCACCGCCCTCCTCTCCTCTCCTCCCCTCTCTCTGTCTCCTCCTCCCCTTTTGGC
>NW_010394181.1:0-323 GCF_000710305.1 Buceros rhinoceros silvestris
ATAAGGGGACAAAGGACCAATGTCCCCTCCCCTGGGCCCACAAACAAGCCCATTCTCTGCTCTTCCAGCGACAAATCCTGCTCCACGAATCATTAACTCCACTGCAGACCCTTCTCCTGCAGATCCTCATCCAGTGGCCCCATCACCCTCCCCAGTCCGGGTGCGGAGGGGAACTGGCACCCAGGCAATGACTCGCGTGGCTCCTGAGCGCTCACGGACTTTTCCGATGGGATTTTTCTGTCGGAGCAAGCGGAGGGGCCCGGCCGCTCTCACCGTTTCATCGTCGGGGATGGGGATCTTGCTGTCGAAGTAGGTGGTGAAAG
>NW_010394182.1:0-3771 GCF_000710305.1 Buceros rhinoceros silvestris
CGGGGGGCGGGCTGTTCGCATCGCTGTCCCGAGGAGAAGGGCAGCCGGCAGCGGTCACGGAGCGGAGAGCGATGAGGTCGGGTAGTGCCGGGCGAGGAAGAGGAGGGGTGCTGAGGCGAGGGGCTTCGGCCGCTACTCACAGGCTCCATTCATCGGTGGCTCCTCCCTTCCTGCTTGCAGGTCTGGGCCTGGCATCGAAGGGAAAAGCCACAAATGAGCCTTGCCCCGGGCTGAGTTGCTTCTCCTGAAGCTTGAGAAGGAAGGGGGCTACAGAGGGGCTGTCCTTGCAGTTCATGGTTCGTCAGCCCGACAGTATTTTGGCTTTGATTCCATCTGGCTGCCGCCTGCTCCTGGACAGTGACGGGGAGAAGAGGCACTGTCCCAGCATGTCTCGTTACAGCCTCCACAATCTCCTGGACTGGATGTACGGGGGGGTGGACCCCAGCTTTGCCGGCAACGGAGGGCCGGAGTGCGCGGCCTTTCTCTCTGGGCAGCAGCGCTTTCTGGAGAGTTTGGTCTTCCTCAGTGTGGGCATCGTGGAGATCCTCGTGTCCCTGTGGAAGCTCAGGCAGCTGCATTTCAGGGAGCTGGAGCAGCTGCTGCAGCAGCCCCAGACTAAGCAGGAGAGCTTGGGCAAGAATGTGCTGCTGGTGGTGGTCTGTCTCATCTTCGGGCTGGAGGTGGGCTTCAAGTTTGCCACCAGGACCGTCATTTACCTCCTGAATCCCTGCCATGTGGTCACTATGATGCAGGTAAGGCTTGCGTACAGTCCCCAGGAAGTTTGCTTCGGTTTTATACTTGCAAAGCAGCATTTTCCCCATAGTCAGTTTGTGGACCAACACTGCATAGCGGGACTATAACTGCCAAGAACCGGCATAAACATTTAAAAACTGACTTTGTTGTTAACCAGCTGAATTGAAATCTGTGGAAAAAAAAAAACAAGTGAAGAGGTGAAATTGTAGCTGTGACTAATGACCAAATCTCTAGTTGAAAATGCCAGAAATTAAGGCTGTCTCACCACTTGCTCTCACCTGATTCTTGTTTCCAGAACAGAAAATGCTGTTTCCACTGACAGCAATGGTCAAATTTGCACAGAAATTAAAGAAAACAAGATTATTGTAATTTATATGCAGCTTTTTCAAGCAAGTGACTTTTAGGGATGTGAATGTATTTTGTGAAGGTGCTGAAGAAACAAGTTACTCTTTATCTTATGCAGACAATGTTGGTTTACCTTTCTAATTTTAGAAGCTGAATAGTAAGGAGACAAGCATTACCTGGATCTCATACAGGGGTGAACAAACCAATCTGCCTTAATACCTGTGGATAAACTCGGTGCTTTAAGGACTTGTGGCTTGGTTGTTGATGCATGATAATGTGCAATTTGTGTTTGTATTCATAAACAGTAACTGAACAACTATACTGGAAGCTTACAGGCTGTAGTTATCAATAGTCCTGTGCATGTCCTTAACTGTGAGTTTCACTGAGGTTGGTAAGGAGTGTCGGAGATGTCAAAATTACTATTATTTTGTTTAATTTTACTAATATTGTATACTCAGCACTGGACAACTTACAAAATTTATGCTCAAGAATTAGTAGAAGAACGTGAAAAAGGCTTTCATAAAAGCTGCCATGCTAACAACGTCTGTCCACGATCAGTAACGGATGAAAAAGAGCCCAGTGGTGTTCTTAGTCTCCCCTTGCAGCACACAAAGTGAGCTGGGCTGTGTCAGAGCAAACCGGTTGTGAGCTTTGCTCCTGCAGTGTGTTTCCTAACCGGAGTGGAAACATCTTTTCTGGTTGAACCAGATGTTTGAGGGAGACTGGTATTCCTTCAAGAAAACCAAGCTCCTACAGCAATATTCAAAACCTTTACAGCAGTTATCTTACAGTTCCAGAACTTAATTAGTAGGTTATGTAAATTCCGAAGCAGTGATGCAATGTTAGCTCGGTATTTTGCACCATAGGACACTTGCTTCCCGTGAAGTGGTAGTAATTGTTGTGCAATCAGTCAGTATTGGTAACAAAGGGGAAAGTGGAAGGTATGTAGAAATAATTAGTCTAGCCATGTTCCATTTCTTGAAAGTACTCAACGTTTACTGGAAAGGTTTCCTGTTCTCTGGGAAGAAGGTGAGGATATGTTACCATTGTGACTTGAAAGTTCAGTTGTCTTGATAGGGTATTAAGATATGATGTTGTGGTAAGTGTTCAGCAAAAGCTGATGCTTGTACATGAACAACATTAGCTCCCTTGTTTACCTCTTTCATTAACGGCTCTTCCCCAGCCTCTCTAGTCATGGATAGGCATCTCTCTGAGACCAGTTTTTTTTTTAATAATCCTGTGCTAATTACGCATTAGAAATGGTGTTTCAGCATTTCTGAAATTGAGAAGATGGGTATGCGGGCAAAATTCAGAAGTCGTGCCTTGTCATCCTCAAGCAGGTTAGATACAAACACAGTCGACCTCCACCAGCAGAAAAGTAATATGTACTAGTTGGAATCTTGACAACATTGTTTTTTGTGGCCTGAATTTGCTGAGGGCAACAGGTTGACAAGATGTAATACGTAATATAATTTATCCTTCACTTCTGTTCTTACAGTAGTTTGTACATAATCCTGCTGCTGTGCCTAAACATTAGGATGAACAAAGTAGGAGGTGAAGAGATAAAACATGCTGCAACAATCAGGATCACTTCAGAGGAAAGTCAACAGGAGCCGTTGGTCTCTCTCACTCAATTTCTGTTTCCTTTTCTTCAGCTGAGATTGTTTCACCTCAGAACAACAAAGTCTCTGGACTCTGAGCCAAAAATATTTGCACTAGAAATTATCCTTCAGATTTTCTCTGCATAAAAGCAAAAGCCCTGCTTTTAAAACACCTGAGAGTGAACTAAAATCACAAAACAAAATGGGAATTAGAGCTGTGGTGCATTTGGGCAGACAAAACTGCACATGAAAATGGAGACCGAGTGTTACAAACTATCAGGTGTCTGATTCCTGCCTGTCACACCAGCCTGTGTTCAAATCAAATTTTTTTCATAAGTGGGAAGAACTAGTTTAGATGTGACATCTCAAGGATGAAGTGTCAATCACATGAACATACTTAACTGCCTAAACAGTTCTCGTGGTTAATTAGATTCAGAGAATTTGCTGCTGTCCTGCCACCTAGTTGGATTATCTAGAAGCAGTACAGCTCGTTTCCAGCCCTCGTCTTTGTTTTGGCTTCTTGCATAGATTTTGGAGGAAGGAGAGTGATATTGTTTCTTCACTGGTGTTGTAGGTGCAGAATCATTGAGAGATACGTACGTCAACTTTTTAAGCTGTGGATGTATTTTACACCAAGGGCGAATGGAATCTTCTCTGATTTCTTTGACTGCTCTCTGATGGGGACGGGGGCGTGTGGTGCAGCAGGGGGCACGTCTGTGGAGGAGTTAATTCTCAGCTCTTTCTTTGCATAAAGAGTGGTCTTACTGAAAACTATTTGAATACCTCTATAAAAAAAAATTAAAGAAATAATTCTCTTTTTAGGACTGAAGATATGAGTGGACCAATGATACTGTAAACCTGGCGTATAAGGGTCTCCTAAAAGAGACACATTAAGTCCACTAGAGTGTTCCAGGCCTGTTCTCCTTTGCATAGCAGGAAAAAAATTCACCATATGTTTAGGGGACCAAGCACTACATTTTGAAGACATTGATCCTTTGAGTATTTTAGGACCCATAGTTATGGTGTTGAAACTGAAGATGTGAAGGAAACCTTTTAAGTTTCTGGTTCAGCA
>NW_010394182.1:3902-26379 GCF_000710305.1 Buceros rhinoceros silvestris
AGCCAAGTACAGCACTTGATTTCTGTAGGAGGTTTGTAAAGGAGACTTGTAGCAGCACCCAGAGCCTGGTTGTGGAGCAGTTACACAGAGGCGTCGTCTAAACCAACACCCAGAGATAAAACTGTCTGTGTTGCA
Source organism: Buceros rhinoceros silvestris (assembly GCF_000710305.1). NCBI lineage: Eukaryota > Metazoa > Chordata > Aves > Bucerotiformes > Bucerotidae > Buceros > Buceros rhinoceros. Next base: position 4,038 of record NW_010394182.1, read on the forward strand.
AAAGAGAAATTTGGAAAACAAAATGTAAGGGAAAACTAATCTAAGTCAGAGTTTGAGGGTAATGATAGCAGGGTGAAGAGATCTCAGGTCCTGTCCAACCTTAAGGATTATGTGATGATTATTTTTTTTCTTTTTAAACTTGAGTTTTATGTTTGTGAGGTAGAATTTGAAGCTGGTGGTTTTAATCTGGCTTCTTGGAGCTTCTCTAAGACTATTCAGTTCTGAACGCTGACCAGGTTGGAGAAATGAAAAGTGTGTGTCTAAGTTTCTTGAAACCTTGTTTAGGGAAATAGCAGAAACACGACTGTGATCTACTCCTAAAATGATAGCTACAGCTAGACCTTCTCTTGAACTGTGTAAATTGTCTGCTTCCTTGATTTTAATATGCCAGTGCCTTCTTCCAGAGTGGAGACTTATACCAATCTGTAAATGAGTTTGGGGATTTTCACTTTTTTGAGAAGAAAGAGGTTTACAAGTGTTCTGCCTACAGAATCATTTCTGAGTGGTAAATCCTCAGCTGGTAAAGTGTCATAATTCTCTTCCAATTCCACACCGAATTACTGCACTTCAGACAGTTAAAGACTGGCATTTGTCTGGAGTGAAGGTGACGTTTTTGTGGGAAATGCCTGTATTGCTGGATGATGGCTTCAAACAGGGATCTCGAACTAAAGGAGGTGTGATAGATGGTCGAAAGGCAAGGGAAAGAAGTGTAGGGGAGTCCAGTTCTGACCACCGATCTCGATCTGATGTTTGCATAACTAAAACCAGTGCTAAGTGCATCTGCAGTTCAGTAAATACTAAACTCCGAGTTCATTATTTCTGGATTTAGCTTCTCTAGAGACCTGCATCCTTTCTGTCCTCTGCAAAAGAGGCTACTGTGGTTTTGGAAACAATGGGCTGTTTTCAGAGCAGCTTGACTGAATTCTGCATCGTTTGGGAATACGTCCCAACAAATAACTAATGAATTATCTGCCTCTCTCTCCCTTCCTCCCTCCTCCTTTTTCTTTTTTGCTGTTAATCCTTGGAAAAAATCTGATTATGTGGTCAAATGTGATGTTTCAAGTGTGAATTTGGTTTTAATTTGCGTACACTGCTCCTAAATGTTTTGCAATATTTGGAAGAATCCAGTTAAATTGTGTATGGTTTTGTATATTCTGTCTCTTCAAAACCTTAATTAAAATTAAAGGGGCATTCATCGCCTGCTATTTGGGAGTGAGTATGAAGAACCTTTGATTACAGAAAATCAGTAAATTTTCGTAGAAATGACACTTAATAATGTTATTGGGTTCCATGAGCAACAGCCTGGAGGTAAAAGTTTAATGAGTTATTCAATTTTTACAGGGTAGCAGTATTTTAAGTCAATGTTTTTCAGTGCTTTCATTCACTGCAAAATGTATTAAGATTGTTGGGCAAGATGTAGAGCAGCAAAGGCAAAAAATATATACATTTTTCAAAATGTAAGTCTCTTAATTTAAGCTTCTAAATATCCCATTTTGTACATGTGCATATTTCCCTTATCTGCATAACTTTTGTGTATACCTCCTACGTTCTAAAAGCTGGTATTTCTACCTGCAGAGCTTGCAATTTTCAAAGCACCTCAGAAGACAGGACTCAGTTCTGGGAGACAGGATAAAACTGGAATTCAGTAGAATTTGCTATGTTAAGGGTTGTAAAAAAATATTTGGGAAAAGCGAGGCTGTATATTTGGATTATAGCGTGATTTATTCCCAAATCAGCACAGTTAGGAGGTGGGTGAGATGTTGTAGCAAGGTCAGCAGTCCTCTCTGTGCTCTGCAACGTGATCTGGTGGGTATAAGCTTCATCGCTTAAACCGAGGCGGAAGATGTGTGTTATCACAGCTCACAAACACACCGGATTGTGAAACATGCAACTCGATTTTTAGGTTGTGTGATACGCGAGTCTCTACAACTGCCAGTTAACTCCTGGTACTTCTGTTTAAAGCTGATAAGTGTGCGGTGGAAAAGGGCAGATCAAGAACAATTAAAGAGCACTGGTATTTCTTGGTGGCAAGCCTTGTTTCTTGCCAAAGAGAGCTGGAAAGGTGATGGCAGCTCAAGGGGCAGAGGTGTGAAGCGGCAGATCATCAGTTCCTTCATACCACATCTGGGATGCTCCAGAAGTATTAGTTTGGCTTTCAAATAAAACATGCCTTGCTTGTATAGTTTAATCTGCCCTTGGTTCCAGTAAATGTGAATTGTTTCCTAATTGTTACAATTTGTTTTTAAGCAGTGATATTGCCGTGTTTGAAAAACCACCATCAACTGGAGTTTAGAGGCTTTAACTGATACCGTAATTAATGTAGTAATTATTTATTGAGCTGAGGAAAAGCCTTTTTGTGATAATTTTAACACTATATATACTTTGCTTCACTATTTTGCTTATTTTTAGTAAATCACAGCATACAGCAGAGAAATTGAGAAATAGTACTACAAGGCAGGGCCAGGATTCTCATTCCGAAGTAATAGTAATTTTAAATTCATTATAAAAAGAACAGCAAATGTGTCTTAAGGCTGTGAATCAGAGGTTTCTCTGTTTGAAGCAGTAACAGTTCAGCCACTTTTAATTAAGACGAGATTTGGCCAGCACATGCTTTGTCTTGAGCTGAAAATGTGCGCACTTCACTCAAGGTGACGGGGGCCACGGTCATGTGTGGTGCTACCAGTGGCTTTCTGCTTGAGGAACCCGAGTTTAAAGCTCGAGGTTAAGCCTTTGTTTTGAAGTTGCTCGAATTTGGCAGTGCCTGCCGTGCTCGAGGACAGAACGCGTACTTTGGTAATCCTCTCCTTCATTCTGCCTGTTCCTAGGAGAAAAGGATCTAAACCGTGGGGCATTGGCTCGAAGGTATCTTCCTCCCTAAAAAGGAGGAGGAATTGCCTGATTGGAAATTCCAGGTGAAAAAGCTTAACTTTCTCTTACCCCAAATATTTACCCTGAGTGTTATTATCTAAAGGCCATTAGATCAATAACTAGGTAATCAGATAGTGGTTTGTTTTGAGGAGATCATCATAGATTTAAAGCAAATATTGATCCAAGTGTGACATACATAGTTTGAGCTACACCTTACAGAGAGACAGGCCTTTTCTTCCTTCCTTTTTTTCCCTCTTCTGTTTATTTTTCCCTCTTTTTTTCTTTTTTTAAATTGAGAACGGAACTATTGTCTAATAATATTAATAATTGTACCATCCAGTCTTGTATCACTGTTGGCTGTAATATTTTTTAGGTGGATTTTTTAACCTATGCAGCAGTTTCACACACCTTTCCACGCAGCTCGTTTGCTTGCAGCTTTAATTGATGTTTCAGCAGCAGCTGCCTGAGGCCTTTAGGAACTTCAGTGGAGTGGTGGAGTAAATCAAATCGCAGCGGTAACCTCATACTGGACACCTTATAAATTTCAGGGATGGAGATGGCTTTCATCTAACGAGTCCCATTCTGAACTCCTTTCTTTTTGCCTGCCTTGCTGTGCTGTAAATGTTTACTCTGCTTGTCACAGGAGATGAGTTTTACTGCAGTGGTTGTACATCAACCCTGTTCACTGCAGCAATTTGAACTGTGTCAACGTTCACCGCGAACAAGTTCTGCACCACGAATTTGAAACCTGTGAACAGTGTAAGGGGACTCATGTTTCTCCTGACACTTCCTCAGGGCTTTAGATAGATGTGGTAAGGGTTTACATTTGTTCGGATTGCCAAGTAATTAGTGCCAAGTGAATTTAATTGTTTATATTTTAATACTTTGGTAGTTAGTAAAATGCCAACTTAAATTATCAGGAGTATGATGTTATACGCTTTAGCTTTATGTGAGTCTGTTGCTGTTTCTGTTTCTTTGGGAAAAATTATCAGTAGTGAAGCTGTTAGATATTTATTATCCTACTGTTTTTAGAGATTACATCTTATAAAATCCTGCAAATAGAGGAATTCTGAACTGTGACAAGAAAAAGGTATTGGTGACTTGAGGCAGAGTAGGGCGGGACTTTTCTACCGTGGTTTTTGCTTCCGTAGGAAATTTATATAAAACCTTATGCTTGGGGAAAAAGTAACAAAAGTGAATGGATATGAATGCAAATTTCTGGGAACCCATGCAAGCCTCCACAGTGTCACTGACAGATGTAAATGCAAGTTAATCTAAATTTGGGACAAATTAAACTTTCCTAAGAAATTGGACTTTTGAGTTGTTTGCTTTTTTCTAATTCAGCCTTTTTTCTTCTTTTACCCCCAGTTTTTGATTGTCAGGTTTTGCTAAAGCGTTCCCTGTGAGCAGGGAATGAAATAACCCTGCCACTAGTGAAGGGCTGGCGCAGGTAGTGATTAGAGAACAACCTCAGTGACACTTCTTCTCGGAAGTACTAATTCCTAAGATGCAATAACTAATGCTACTGGACACGTGGAAAGACCCGAGTCTTATATTAATCATTAATCCTAAAATATGAGAAGTCTAGAGATCTTTCACCTAGAACCGTAAAAGGGAAGAAGGTGAGTACAGGTTTGTCGAGAGAACAGACTGAGCCTGTGGAAGGGGAGGCTGATTGAGGATGTCCCAATGAACACAGAGAAATTACAAAACAATAGATGGTAGGGGATGGAAATTGTTCTGCTTGCTACCCTTCTTTCACCCCCAGTTAGAACTGGGAAACGGAGAGGTTGGAAGGAGGGACAGCCAGCTTCTTCTGTTCCCAGAGTCTGGTTTATGTAACACAGAAACTACTTGCACTCTAGTGTGACTTAATGCTCTGCCAGCAATGTTGCTTTGAGTCATGAGTATTCTTAACACGAGATTAACAGTTCCACAGCACACGTTCATGAATCCCTGAACCTGACAGCTGCAGTAAGACAGCTGTATTTTTTATGCAAAAATATTAAATATAGTCAACTTGCTGCTCTGTAACAATGAGAATGTAGCATCTTTTGACCTCCATTCTCTTTTCAGATTTGCAGTCTGAACCCGTCAGTCCAGAGTTGGTTTTGGTTTTAGGTTACCCTGTAGAAGGCAGACAGATGGCTTTGAAGTGATACGGCTGTTCTGTGCTGAATCGATAGGTTACACAGAGCCGGTTGACATCGAACGTACCTAGATGCTGGATCAAAGCTGTATGATGGAGTTGTTAAACTGTTACTTTCTGATAAAGGATAGGGAGATTGTTCTGAACTTACTTAAAAAATGAATTTCAGGGTTAATTAATAGAATCTTCTACTTACCCAGCTACTTGAATGTTCCTTGTTTTACCATTGAGGGGGGGAAACGGATGGTTTTTGCAGGTTCAGTAAAATACTATTTATCTTAACTTTTTAAATATGCCTCTTAATCTCTTCTGCTCTGAGGGGTACTTGGACACACCTAAGATAAGAGTGAGATTTTTTATTTCAGTGCAGATTGACCAAAGCCTGTCTGTGTCTCTCTTACTCTTTTCTCTCTCTCTCTTTTTTTCAATGCATTCCAATTTTGGATGAATCCAGTTTCCATTAATTTTTCACACGGCTCTGAGTTTTGCAAGTAGAAGTTAAAATCTAACCTCTTGAAGTTTTCACTTTGAAATAGTGCACTGAAGCAATCAATTTATGATCTGCTTAAGTGATGAGGACTGGAAAGTCTGAAAAGAAGGATACGTTTCCAGTCTGCTGCAATGAGATACTAAATCAAACAGGCGGCTCAGGGCCAGAGAGGCTGCTGTTCCGAAAGGTACATGAAGTCTGTGCTGCGTATGTGAGGTGCACTGGTTTCACCCGTGGTGTGCTGGGCTGTCTTCTGCCAGAAACAACCCTACTGGGACATCTGTAAGCGGTCCCAGTGGTGTTACAGGTGTTACTTTGTACGGTGTTTAATCTGGAATGGTTAGAACTGTGTGACTTGTTCTTTTCTTCCCCACTACCTTTTGAATTGGCTTTTGTCTTTTTAGTTTGTTTCTGATCAAACAACACGATCCTTGTTATGCGTGTTCTGTCTCAGCACGACAAGGACTGGTAGATGAAACACCTTTCATGGCAAGTTTTGAGTGCACTCTCTGCCACAGTACACTAACTGAAAAATAGCGTCGCAAAAATACTTCCAAAGGGAGCTCTTATGTGTAACATTTTGTAGAGGTTTGGAATGTTTTGGAATAAAAAACCCCTGGAGATCCAGCCAAGTCGTAGGACCAAATGTAAAATAAAATAAAAATACATCAGCAAGCTCTCCCTGTTTAGAGTGCTCCTGGAGGCAGGCAGTGAATAAACCAAGGCAACGTTACCTTCTTCTTGTCCTCAGAATAGACTTTTTACATCCAGGCTGTTCTACCTGCTACACTGACACAAATGAGTGATACCACTACATTTAAGGAAATAATCTATGAAGTTTACTGAACTCAGAAGATACTTCTTGAACTCTGTCCAATGACTGAATGACAGGATGATGTTTCTTTCAGAAGATGTTAAAAAACATTCTACTATCGGCAGAAAAATCCCATCCTTTCCCTTCTGCCTTCCAGTCTGTCCCAGACCTGTAGGTACCCTTTGGAGCTCTCTCCAGTTAGCGCATGGTTGGAAGCTGGGAATGTGGAAAAGATTGATTTGCAGCCCAGTCCTGGGTTAGTCCAGAGCAACCCCGAGTTCAGTCTCTCCTAGATCTTTGTCTCAGTGATGGAATAGTTAAGCAGTGCAATCCTGTACGTTACAGTCTCCAAATTATACCAGCCCTGCTGATCCATCACGGGTTGTAGTGTGACCTTTGTATTCAGGCTTATGCAGGGGAGTGCTGGCCATGCAGTTCTTCATGCCAGACATATTTCCCGTGGGGATGGACAACAATATTTGTGGTCTTGCAGAACAATTATGACGTGTATTGACAGAGTTTCTGACGTTTTTTTCATCTGGGTCCTCAAGGTTGAAGTGAACTTCAGGTGTGGATTGACCGGTGTTATGAGTTTCTTTTTTAATTTATTGCCTGAGAATAATTGTAATTTCTTCGGTTCTATCTTTTTCACCAGCACAGGATATTCTGACTCAGTGTTGTCCCCACCCAGGACTCGTTATCTGTACATTGCCTCAAGGCCTCTCATGGTTTTGTACCCTCACCTTCCCTCACTCTCCTTAACCTGTAGTCTTTTACAGATTGATGAGTCTTAATGCATTACATCAATCCAGGTATGGAAGATGTCCTAGACTTTTTGATTGTTCCTGTTGACATCTGTAACCCTTTTCTAAGTCTGGGGGTTTTTTTTGTTTTTTTGGGGTTTTTTTTTGAGAGAGGATAAAGGGGAATGATGGAATATTGAAGCACAATAAGTGTTAGATGCTTTTCACAGAAGCCATGTGGGTCTTTTGTGCAAGGTGATATATTGTAAGATTTTTCTGGCATATGCTTTTTTCTTAGCATAAAGAAGCATCCCTTAGTGGATTGTCATCAGGCATCTGTTAGGTTCTCTTCCTCTTTAACCTGATGAGCTGGAATGGCTTGCCTTTAAATACGTGACTTCAGGGAAACTCTTGTTTGGATTTTAACAGTGTTATCTAAGAAAATGTCCTGAGCTGCATTCAGTTACGCTTAATTACTGCCTTTTTCTTGCCGTGCCTCCATTAGAGTTCTGTATGACTTAGGAAAATCGATTTGGGTGCATGTGTGTATTTCTAAACCGTTACTGAGGCTGCCTTGAATTAAATGCACAAATGGATCAGAGAAATAAATGGCTGCATATTAAGAACTTGCCATGGAAAGAAGATATTTGGAATTCGTACATTTATTTGTCCAGTAATGACAGCAAGTTCCTTTTATAGGCAAGGGCTCAGTTGTATGATCCAGGTTTCAACATTTCTACTGTGGCTGCAGGGAGAGCGTGATGTGGGAGTCGCTGATTTGAATACACATCAGAGGCCTCTTCCCAGCCCTGCAACACTTCAGAGAAAGGTGTTTGGTGAATTGGCTAATCTGACTGGTCCACAAAGCTGACGTGTTCTCCACATGTTCTCACTTGAAGTGGTTTAATGATGACTTGTTTTGCAGGTTGGCAGTGAAATAATCTATTGTGCATTTATTTTAGCAGCAGCAATGAGAAGCGTGATCCATTTTTGTTCTGACATACATACTGGACGGTGGTCCAGAGTCTCCTCTTTGCAGTAGTGGGCAATATAAAACCCAGGACTTTTATCACTGAACACTTACATAGCAATCTCTTCATATCTGGAGTAAGACTTGCTGATAGGAATGTTTTTTAAGTTGCTGTGAGAGGTTTTGGACAGCGGTATCAAAAGCGTCTTCAAGAGCTGCATCCTGCACTGCTGAAGGGAAGTATTGTCATCGTAAACACTTGGTCTTTAGCACAGCAAGGACCATAATGTGACGGAGGGCTGAGGGAGCTGCTGTAGTAAAATGAGTGGTAAGACAGTAATCTGTTTCATGAGAGACTTTTTGTAATGGCAACATCAAACAGGCTAGAATTTGACCTGTTTCTGAGGCAGCAGCTGAACCCTAGATGCTGCCTATACTGCTTAAATCCTGTTACATGTAGATTATGTATATGTAGACATTGTAATTTGTTCAAGATTTTTAGTCTCTCCTAAGCTCTGCTGTAAAACAGTTTTTCTGGTTAGAAATTATTCGTGACATACAGAACTGGGAAAGAAAGATACAGAAAATGGAGTCTGAAAGAGTCGTATCACTAATTTAAATTTGTTTCTAACATTTCAGATTTTTCTCCTTGCCTGTCCTCCATGTCGGTTTGCCATGATTCTCTTCAGGTAATGCCTCTTCCTTACTATATTTTTGTCTACTTGCATCACGGAGTTTAGAAGTTGATCACAGCTTAAGTCATAAAATATGAAGATACGTATGCAGTTGGAAAAGCTGGATTGAAAAATGACGCGTTGAGAAGGTTCAGGGCGTAAATTGTGGGTGTTGAGTCATGTCCCTTTGGTTCTTCTGAACTGGTGGATTTGGCCTCGCTTAGAAATGTGATTTAGCTCAGGAACAGATGAGAATGCAGGCATCTCAGAACAGATTAACATGGGGGCTTATGTAGTTTATGTCACAGGCCTCGTACCTTTTCATTATCCTCACTAAAACCGCTTCGCTGAAGGCCATGCACACGGTGTGGGTCTAGTTTTAAATTGGTGGATGTAAGTTAAATAGTGAAAGCAAAGTCTTGCTGACTTGGGTATTTCTCAGATCTATGCAATGTTTTCTAAAATATGGCGCGTTGTTACTAAGTTTGGGAACCACAGGAATTTCTAACGTGCAGGAAGCTCTAACAGGCTGCCACAGGAGGGTCCTGTAAGCAGCCAAGGGGTGTAACCAGCCCTGTTGTGGGGAGGGTCTCGAACTTCAGGCAGATGGTAATCAAGAGTGGCTGTTGTTAACTCAGTTCTTGTCTTAGTGGAGGCAGTGACCGGAAGAATGCTGCTGGGGTCCTGCCTCAGGTATGTCTGGTCTCCAGGAACTTGGATTTGCGAGAGATGGGTTGCGGAGCGGAGGCCACGATACTGGTTGTTTTTCAGAAGGAGCCTTTCCGTTGTGTAACACCCTCACGTACAAATGATGTTTGAAAAACTGTTTTCCCCCTCAAGTTACTTTGAAGTTCCTACAGTTTATGACAGGCAGTGGTTGTAGAGAGTTTATTCTTTGTGTCTTATGTAAAGTAGCCTGGAACAGTACGGATACCGGTTTTGTGTTCTTGTGATGCACCAGTGGTTCAGAAGAAGATGGCCTAAAGCTATACAAAATGCAGTATTATTTATACTACTACCACCTTCCTGCCTTAATCTTTGGTTAGGACTTGCTGTTGCATTTTGACAAATTTTTATTTTATTTAAGGGACTTCTTCCAAATTCCTGAAGCTTTACATCAAAACTGTACATTTATAGAGATAGACAGGAGTAAACAACTTTATCAAACACACTGGTTTCAGCTGTGAAAGACAAATGAACAGCTAAATTCCAGGTATTTAGCAGCTTGCATCATGAACAGGATTATCACAGATGGGCAGTCCGGGCTTTCTAGGAATCCAAAGCTCATTATAGAAAGCAGTCCTGCTTGAGGAAATTACTGAGGTGTGTGTTTAGAGAGAGGGTTTTGTCCTGGTTATTCCATTCAACAGTGGCTTTATTCAGATTCAAGCCCAAAGAATTTTCTTAAATCTTTTGCTACCTTTTACTGAAGAGATACTATTTAAAATGTGTGAAAACATTGTATGTTATTTCCACCCATGAAAATAATACAACATCTCTGTGCTAAGGTTGCAGATGCATATGCTGAATGGGGCCCTCTTGGCATTGCTGTTCCCAGTTGTTAATACACGCCTGGTGAGTGCACTGTGCTTTTCCTCCTCCTGTTTTGTTTATTTCTAAAAGATTTTCTTTGGAAAGATGTTAGACCTTTGCTTTGTTTGGCCTTATGAAGTTCATTCTACCATGCTGTAGTTTCCTGGTCCAGATCACTACCATGCAGCCAAAACACCAGTCTTGGATTTTCGGTGTTTATAAATCCATGAGGAAAGCTGACACTGCTCTATTTGGGGAGTCAGTTCCATCCTAGCCTGTAAACAGAGAGAAAACTTTACAGCTTTGAAAGACGCTTTCCTAGCTTAGTGTTGTGGCCTGCGGTCAAAATTCAGTCTTGCTTTTCAGACTATATGTAAATGTAAGATTCCTCAGGCATGGAAGATGCCAAGTGCTGTTGGTGGCTGTCACCCCGTGTCCCCCAAGATGAGGCACAGCAGGTTTCTTTCTTTCATCCATGTTTTCAAATTTGTCATAGGACTCTTGTCTCCTGAATGAAAAATTAGCCTGTTGGTGTCTCAGGTAAGATTCTTAAACCTTCTGTGAGGAAATGGTAAGAGAAGTTATCACAGAATCATCTGGTTGGAAGAGACTTTTAAGATCATTGAGTCCAACCATTCACCCTGCACTGCCAGGGTCCCTAAACCCTGTCCCTCAGCAGCACCTCCACACGGATTTTAAACACCTCCAGGGATGGGGACTCCACCACCTCCCTGGGCAGCCTGGTCCTGCGCTTAATGTCCCTCTGTGTAAAGAAATTTTTCTTAATATCCAACTTAAATCTCCCCTGGCATAACTTGAGGCCGTTTCCTCTCATCCTATCACTTGCTACATGGCAGAAGAGACCAACCTCCACCTTGCTACAACCTCCTTTCAGGTAGTTGTGGAGAGGGGTAAGGTCTCCCCTGACTCTCCTTTTATCCTGAGTCTGAGACATTTCTAAGGATTAATTTTAAGAGCTGCTGGGCTGGCATATGTAGGGAATTTATGTGTGTACACGTGCCTGACCGGGCTCATTCATGTTTTGTCGTTTGAGTTACTTGCAAAGATCTGTTGTTGCAGTTATATAAATGTCCGTTCTAAGATGGAGTTCACCTACAATTATCCGTTTGCGTGTTTATGGTGTCTGGATAAAGTACTTGTACCTCTACCCATATAGCATGTGAATTAATGATACTCCTAAAATCGTTGTGGACTTCAGATGCCGTTACAAATCTCATTAGTGGCTGTCCCTTTGCAAAGCTTGACTGTCTTAATAAGATTAAGTATAAAAATCTCCATCTGTATTGAACTCTGAACGATGCGCTGTGTTGATTTGTCACGCTGGTAGCTAGGAGACCTGAAAACTGACAGTTTTATTGTCACCTTGTAAATGGCTGCTTTTTTCCCCCTCTCTTTAAGACTATAAAATTTTGCATGGAGATGCAGTTTAATTACTAGAGGGAAGATTATACATCTTTTAGGTGTTAAAAATCATCTTCCATAAAGCATGACATGCCCATGGACAGGAGGTTTTCAGATTTCAGTGGATTTAGTATAATAAAACCCTCGAGTTCTGTCAAGACCTGCGTTGCCCTTCCTAATCTGGTAACTGCATATATTCTTTTTTTATACTATAACAGCCTATGTGCAGTGTGTAATTATGTTTTAATAAAACTTGATACTGCTGAAGGGGCATCGAACAAATAAAACAAGTGTTTCTTCCTGATAAGGAGAACTCTCTTGTATTTCAAACCATCCAGTTTTCAAGTAAATATAGACATCAGCGTAACAAAATTATTTTTCCTCGGTAACGTTTTAAGGATAAAATGATCATTAGCTTGTATTTTCTCTGCCATTACCGTAGATCTCATTCATATGAAGGCAGTGGTGATTAAAATACAGGCTACTTATAAAATTCTCTCCTTAATTAGGCATAGAGGAGCCAAAAGGTAACATCCAAGAGCAACTCTTCTTAGAGTAAATACAACTTAGGATATTTTTGGCCTAACAGCTGCCTGCCAGGCTGTTCTCTTTTCAGTGTTTTTTTTGGCACAAGATAATGTGGGTGATGTTTTCTAGCACTGCTGCTTTGACCCAGATTCTCGCGTGGTAGACACACATTCTGCTCTGCAACTGTCGTCGTAGTTGTTTACACTGATGTTGTCCTGAAAGCAATAAACAGCTCTTAAAACTTAGTAGGAAGTTTAAAAAATCACAATAATTTTGTCCATGCTGTCTGCTCTGGTTTGTAGTATCTATGTGAAAAACTTCTGATTCAGTCAAGACTGGTCATCATTCTACGCCTCAACTTTTTTATTTCCATTTTATGGTATTTTAAGACATATAGTTTATGTCCAGGGAACTGGACAGCAGGAGACTCTGTCCTCCCATCACTTTGAGAGACCAAACTGATGAACTGCTGTAAGCACCGACATGCCCCGCTGTTCCTTTTCATAGTGTAAAATGGGCTTTAGCCTGGGGAGTTACTGCTATACAGCTGGATGTTGTCTTGCTGTAGGTAGTTTTCACTGTCTTCAGCTGACGTTCTCCTCAACCTCTCTCTTCCCGGTGGGCTGCTGTTAGTTACTGCACGGTAGCAGACGATGGCTGCTGAGCTGTAGGCTCTCTGGAGAAGCCCACTGGCTTAGCAAGGTCAGCAGTAGGCATGTACGTGCTGTGAGATGGCGTATCGTTGTGGAGATGAAAGCAGTGAGATGCAGGAGATGATATTAGGGGTGCAGTTTTATTGGTACCTGTTAATAATCTGAAAGGGGCAAGAGGCAGGAGATCAGAAGATAATCATTAATTCACCAGCTGATGGACATTGTTTAGGAACCAGTGGGTGTCAGGGTTTTGGTTCCAAGTGTTAAAACATTTCGTGGCACGGTCTGTTAGGGTCACGTGTTTTTGCTGCCAATTGCATTTCTTAATGCATTGTAGGTATTCTTCTTGTATATATTATTCAATGCTAAATCAGCCTGAAAAATTTTTGGAAGCTTCTGCCATATTTTCTTGTAGTGTATCTGTTAAATTTTTTGGGAACCTCAGGAATTTCAAAACTGTTCTTAAAAACACGTCTGTTTCCAGTGGAAATGGAGACCTGACATCTTCATTGAAAGTACAGTAGAATGTTTCTACGTTCATGTTGTTCTGACCTTTCAGTGACACTATACTCATTAAAAATCTTGTTGGACAGTAATGGGCACTGGGGATAGCGTTCCAAAAAAAAAAAAAAAAGTGGCCTGAAAGATGAGGTCAGTCTATTCTGTTCTTTCCAAGAAAATATTTTCCTGCCTTGGCATGATGATCAGTTTCCAACAATTAACAGTCTTGAGCAACAGATGCACCAATTGTATTTATTTGGCAACTAAAAATTCCTGTTATTTGCTACATTATTTACAATGTGCTGATGGAATTAAATTTTGTGTATTGGAACAGTCGTTGCTTAAAGACAAAACCCAATTTGTTTCTTATTCAATTAATGGTTTTGCAAGGTCTTATTACCCTTTCAGAAATAAAGGGTGTTTTAATTTTCTGTCATAATTTGTTTCCTTTTTGATGGTGCGGATCATTCTTGATCAGCATTAACAATTCGCGTGGACAACAGGGTTATCTTTTATGACCTCTAATAAATAGAGAAGATGATGCTAAGGGAATTGGACTGTTAGGTTCCAGGTGGCAGCCTAGAAAGGTGTGAGAAGATATACAGGAACAGAAAGATTTCTTTTTATTCCATATTTATATTATCTGGATAACTTAGCTATGTGAGTAAATTCATTTAACTGCCACAAAGACTCCCAAGGGTTTGGATAGTAACTGGTTTTGTTTGAACTTTCATATTGCATTAATCAAATTTTAAAGGAAACTCTTTACCCTGGTTTAAAAGAGGTTTTTTTGCAAGCTGATGCCCTGAAAATGTTGATATAGATAAAGTAAAAAACAGGACATGTCCCAGAGGTGTTGGACCTGCCATCTCTGTGAGCGCAGCCGAGGTGGTGCAGTTTTAAAGTTTCCAGAAGCTGCTGTACTCTATTATTAGAACTATTTGGCTGGAGAGATACGCATTCTAAATCTGGTTTGGGAACAGACTCGCGCTCAGCAGTACTTACGGTGTGGTCTGTGTAGCGCCTGTGATCGTCGCCCACTGTATTTCTGTGGACGGTTAAGGTAATAATGCACTGTACTAGTTTGCCTGACGTGCCTCTGCCTACACAGCAGAATGGAACAGGTTATGGTAGCACATCTCTAAGCTGGCTTAATCTGACTGGCACAAGGGAAACTAGTGGAATGGTTGCTCGATGGGGGCTGAGATTGCTCTTTGGTTGCTGGTACGTGCTAAAGCCAAAGCTTTGGCATCTTTAAGCAGCGTTAGAATGGGATGGGTGTGTAAGTGGAGTCTGCAGTCACTTTTATTTGGTAATGTCAACCCACCTTCTGCTGGTGGTGATACGTACTCCTGGTGTTATCTCTGGAGGAACTGGAAAAATACTATTTCTGAAATTGGTATTATTTACCTTATATAATTTCTATTTTTAAACTTGACCTTACAAATGCCCGATTGCGTCCATTGCATCAGTAACGTCAGCTGGTTTGTATATTCAAAAAACTGAGTGACCAGAAGATAGTGGTGCCTTTTTCTGAGACACAATAAACACCAGATAAAGTACTAGTCAAATACTCAAAACACTGAAATTCTTCCTTGTTTTCTCACAGAGGATCTTTAAATTGTAGGTTGATGGGCAACCCCTTCTACCTTGTCCTCATTTGCAGCTTCTCTTTGCATATAAAAGGCACCTCTCTGCTATCTGTGTTTTACTGACAAAACAATTTCTAGCAACACCTTTAGAGCTAGGTGAGGCAGTTGCTCTCTACAACCTTCAAGTTACACTTTTGTGTTTGTTCTTTTTCTTCTTGTGGTAGCCTGGCTGTACAACTTGAGTGCTTGGTTGTGCAGAAGTCCTGCTTTTGCAGCCCTATATCAGGGAAGGCTCCTGAATAATTAGCCAGGCTTCAGAACAAGAAATCTTTTATAGTGGAAAAAAGAGGTTTTGTTTTACACACACACAAAAATATTGTCCTCACTACCACAGCAAAACAACTGTTACTCTGTTCTCAGAGTGTCCTGAGCGTAGTGTTTGTGTAACTGACCCTCACAAGTCAGCAAGTGTAGAAGCCCTTATGAAATCACGGATGCTAAATAGAGAATGCTCCTTGGCAGGAGTGGGTGCCTGACGTTGTGTGGTGTGCTTTCTGAAGTGGGCCTCTTCCAGCTGGGAGAGGTACGGCCTTCTCTCCAATTAGGAAAACTGCTTTAGCTTCTTTCCTAATAATTCTGATTCCCTCACTTTGCCCTCTGTGTCTTTCGCAAGGGACAGCAGAAACAGTTCTCGGATTGAGGAAACCCCACAGCTTCCGTGAAGTTCTTTCTTCTGCATACCATTATCTTGCTTGGTTTTATGCTTCGATGAAGACAACTTGGAGTAAAATAACCCAACAGATTGTATGGAAGATTTTTTTTAGCTTAGTCTACCAAATGTTGGCTGAACATCTTGGAGGTTGCAATCAGGACGGTGATGGTGTTCCGCTGGGCGATGCCAGCACTAGCAGAATCCAGCTGGTGTTTTGGCATCTTTTACATTCAAAACAGGAGATAGGAGTTGTTGTGGAATTCAGAAGGTCACTGCATTAATTACCAGCTGTTTATGGACTGCTCTTTCGGAGGAAAACCAAACTCTGTTTCGGCCTCTCTTTACTTCTGTTGATGTAGAAATTTTTGTAATGTTTCTGTTTCAATGCTGTGACTTCAGCACCTCAGAACAACAGTAGAACAACAATAATAGTCCCAACACACGAGCCACAATGGTAGGACTTGCATCTGGATTCACTTCAGCCTGTAGAATGACAGAATTAGACTGTGTTTGAACCAAAGCTAACGGAGATGTCATACTCGTGTGGGGATATTGTCCAGTTTTCACTCCCGAAGAATCCTGGCAAAGCACGTCTTCTCAGCTTTAAGCGAGCTGCAGCAAGAGGGTGAATTTTGCATTTTGAATTTGAATCGTTCTTACTGCTGTTCAGTTTTAAATGTGTTTAGTTGAGAAATAGATACAGGCAAAGGCATCGACAGAGGGGAGTGACTTTCCAATACACTGCATCGTCACCTTCTCTAGCTGCTAAAAAGCTAGAATTAGTTGGGTTTGAATTAAGAGTCTCAAATCAAACTCAGAGTTGTGGTTCAAGTTATTTTTAGCACAGTATTAATTTAGCGCAGTCTGACTTCTCTGAGAAGTAACATGAATTCAACTGTTAAACACACAAATAATTTCCCAAATTTTGTAATTTCCCAAAAGTTGTCAGCAGGTGAGAAATACCGGATTTACCACTAGCTGGTAACTTGGTTACTTATATCCTTCTGCAGCTTCCCTTTAAAACCAATAAAATATTGGTTATTTTACATTTTATTTTCTATTTGGTGAAGCTTAGCAGTCTCACACATGCATGCAGATGGCTATAAATCAGGTCTTTGGATTTTTGCACAGGCCTTCTCAGTAATTACTGTTACATTTAAAAAATATATTTAAATATATAAAAGACCTCATTTGTGGAATTCTGTCACTCTCAAGGTAGCAATTATCTTTTCTTTCTACATAGGCTACTGTCATGTGGGGCGTGCGTAGCTTCTGGTTTGAATACATACAGGGGTTTGTGTTGTCGGTGGTGATTTATGCTAACCAAGAGAGGGAAAAAGAGCAATCTGGTGTTATTCCTTCATTGTGCTCCTGGTTAATTTTGAGACCTGTCCGTTAGAAGTGCTGCCTTGCGTTTGGGGCAAGGGGAATGGAATGGGTACAGGGGCTGCCTTTGAAAGCACTGCCCATTAATGTCATCTCTTTGTTAATATGCACAGGTGAAAAAATAACGGAACTGAAGGGTTTGTCGTGGGTCGCGAGGAGGAGAGTGCCTTGTAACTCAGTCATTAGTGGTGAAAAACATTGACAAATATTTTCCTTCTTCCACAGCTTCCATTTGAAATGGAGATTTATTACATCCAGCATGTGATGCTTTACGTAGTGCCCATCTACCTGCTGCAGAAAGGAGGTAGGTTGGCAGTTCATACAGGCTGAATCGGTCCCCTGTAATGAGAAAGCTGTGCTTAATGGTGACCACGGGCTTTACTCTTAGTCTCTTTTACCACTTTTGTCTGTGTTGTTACTTAGTAGTTTCTGCTGTTCTGCTGGAGTGGTAAGCCTGGTAACAAAGACTTGTGTCAGGCACTGAAATGGGAGTAACAAATGGTCTTTTGCCCAGAAAGATACCAAAAATATATTGACGTGGTGTGTGCTGTCTTCTTGAGTAGCATCTCTGCCATCTGGCAGCATTTTAAGCTGTTACTGGGATGCATTTTTAAGCCTCTTGCCTTCTTGGGTGTCTCTTGAGAAATATTGCAACTTAAAATGAGCTGAAAAAAATATTTTTGTATGCCCATGTAAATATTAGTCGGCTAGTTGAACAAATGCCTGAAATTCTGAAACTCTAATGAAATGTAGCGACACTTATTCGTGAAGTGACCTAGCCTGCTTGTTACTGCTTCTAACAGGATTACTGTCTTGCAATCACTTACACCACAGTAGCTCAGACAGTCTGGGAATCCCACGTTGCTCCAGTGGCCAGTGATTTTCCTGGTTGTCGCTCCCCAGAAGAGAATGCAGTATGTGTTCATCTGGGGTGATGCTCTGCCCCCCTCTAGTGTCGACATGCCTCCAGCTGCATTTTATAGCAGAACTAAATTGTTTAATCCAGGAAATAAAAGTTTATCATTTATGGTCCAGATGTTCAGCAGCCTTTAGTGAAAACCCTGAGGATTTGATGTCGAGCAGTCGGGTACAATTCAGCAAATGCTCAGAGCAAGCATAGTCAGCCTTGTCCGTCCTGGTGAGTCTTTTGTTGTGTTTCATACCAGCAGTCACTTGTAATCCTTCATGCTGATATCACTATAGGTTTGCAATATTTTTGGTTTTCACTGCTGAGCAAAACTAAATCAAAATGATCCAAAGGAGAAAGGGAAGTGTCATACTTGAAAAGATCCTTCTCTTTCTTTTTCTCACCAGAGAAATATGGCAGCCACATTCAATCCATCTTCGATATCTTAAAATTCTGACAAATAATGCTAAAGTGCAGTATAGTTGTAGAAGTTACACAAACGCCTGTTCATTGCGCGAGGAGGCGGGGGAGAAAGCGTACCCAGCCATGTAGTACATGGTAGGCAATGACCAGCCACGCTCTTGTGATGTCCCTAAGTCACTTCTTTTGGTGGCTTTGAAGTTCCTGTATATCATCATTTTAAGACATGTATTTCTTTTGCTTTAAAGTTTGGCTTTGGATGTCACTCGATGTGTTCCTTTGGGTTTGGTTTGGTCTTTTGTTTGTTTGGATGTGAAGGTTCTTCAGCGGGTGTTTTCTGGGGCTGGCAGGACTGTATCTGCAGTTTGAAGGGCTTAGTGTTGTACAGCTCTCACTCTAGTGCCCTTTATTAATTTACAGGCATTTGCTGCCATCTAATGTTGACTTGATAGCAGTGAAATTCCTCAAAGATCCTTGGCTAAATATATCAGTCGAGATTGCCCGGGGCTGTGTAACGAGGGACTGTTCAGTTTCTTCTGCAGTTGGTCGCTGATCACCCAGCTGGCTGTACTATCATGAGCAGAATGCCCACAGACTTCTGTAGCAGTTATGACAAGTGCCACAGGAGACCTGGTGTATGATTTTTGATGGAAAAATTACTCAGCCTATAAAGGTGTGCTAATATTTGGCATTTCATTAGCACTTCTGTTTAAAGTACTTTCAGAGTAGATCACACCCTTAACCCTATGTTGTGAAAATTGCATTTTCATCACTGATGTTCATCAGCGTGCAGCTTTATAGCTGTGTTTTAAATAGAAATTTTCATCAGTGGAATCCATCTGTGGATTGTGATTGGGAGAAGTAACTGAAGGGTAGTAGAATTGGGAAAATGGGGAGGAATGGATTGTATATGGAAAAAGACACCACTTCAGTTTTATTGGGATCCTGCCAGTATTACCGATGGCTGCAACGGGCTCTCAATTGCAATATTAATGCTTCTCAGAGGAAGGTCGAGTAGAACACCTGAAGCAGAGTTGATTTGCAGCTCGTTCTGTACAGAACTGTGTCCAAGTTTGTTGCCATGCTGATCGAGTGTCATACCCATCATGCACACGCATTCAATTACCTGTTGAAGTGTTTCCTTTTTGAAAGGAAACTGGGTGACAGTAAGCAAGGGCTGTAATAATGTATTTTCTTTCTCTCCCTGCTGTTTATTACAGTGGTGAAGACAGGTTGTGCTGCACTGACAGCATCACCTTCATGTCCCCTCTGCCATGTGAGTGTGGGGCTTTACCATGCTTGGGATCAAACTGATGAGAAAGGTGTTCAGAACTTGGCTCAGTGTTGCACATCACTGAACTCACTGCACTCACTGAAGCTCAGGGATGTATTTATTCCCTCTTGGGGATTCAGGCCTCTTTCTCTCTTCCTCTTCCCTCTCCCTCCCCTCTATGCTAGGTGGGTATACTTTGCCATACTTCCCTTTCTAACCCGTTTTCTTTCCAAGTGCACATACGCATGTACACATACATGTATATGCCAGGCTGGACAAAGTAAATGCTTATGCACTGTGGCTGCAGTAAGAGGCTCTCGTGCAAAATAGATACAGTGCAGATAGAACAAGCCAGCACAGAAGATTCCCAACTCAAGGCCATTCTTACATGAAGCGTATCTGCAGTTGGAAACTTCTTTGCTGAATGAATCTCACCCCGAATCTCACCTTGAATCACCTGTGAACCCTGCCAGAAGTTCCAGTATGCATCTGTGCAGGACAGCCTGAAACAGCTGTAGGTCGCTGTTCTCTCTTGTCTTTGGGTGGTGAGACCCTTATTTCCCTGTCAAAAGAAATTTGAATGCTTTTGTGGATTCTGGGTTGCTTTACTGTTGCATCATCTGAGTGCGAGGATTGGCAACAGGGAGGTGCGATGAAGGAATTATCAGGGAAGAAGATGAGAACCACAGCAGCACAGATTTAGAGCATGGAAGCAACTCCTTAATTTCATCTGCGGCTAAGCTGGTCTTCTGAAGCATATGAGTGTGCTCATAATTACACTTTATGCTACTGGGGTACAGATTGCTGGTCGAAGGCTTGGGGAGGTGGCAGCTGAGGAAGTGTAATGTCTCAAACTGCCACAGCTATTACAGCAGTGCATTAACCTGCCCTTCTAAGATCAAGGTATGAGAGACTTTCAGTGGTGTTCAACAGCTTAGTTTTCCTCATTGTATACTCTTACCGTAACAGAAAAAAAAAATCTAGTTTGCACTGCATCAGCCTTAGAGACTCGGTTCTTAACTGTCTTGGTCCTTAAGCCAGTTTGGATGGATTTTCAGATGGATTTGACTAGATTAGTTGTGCACCTTATTCCAGAGCTTCAAATCATATGAAAATACAATGAAAGGGGAATTGTTATTTCCTGAGTGCTGGAAACAAATGGTATCATTCCACAACAGTTTGAAATAATTTATAGCAGCTCCCTAGCAGAGGAGTTCAGGAGGTAATCCTGTGTTTTGAGATCCCCAGCATTATTTAGTTAACTCAATAACTTAATGAAGCAGAAAAGGATGCTGATGTTGAGGTGTTTTAGGATTTTTTCACTTTAAGGAGCAATCTGATAGATGAACAGCTGTACCCAAAGTTCCAGGATACCAGGTGTGCTTCAGCAGAGGCCTTTGTATTGGTGGCACTGAGCGGTTGTTGGTTCTGAGGCTGTAGCCTGCAGGGGGGGATAGTCTCCAGCATCTGCCCTGTCGAAATGGCTGTGAAATTCACTGTTCAAATGCCGGTTGGCCGCAGTGTGGCCAGAGTAAGTTGATGTGGTTGGGGGGTTTTTTGGTTTTTTCTTGGTGGGGAGGCAAAATCTTTTGGAGCCAAAGCTGATGGTAATGGCCTTGCAAATTTTGGCCAGTCCTGTGGTTCGGCCCCATGTATCTTAAGAGCTGATTCGCTGCTGTAGAGCTGTGCATGTGGACAGACATACACACCCTCAATAATTAAGGAGGTGAGTTGTTTGCTGGGAGTAGAGACAGAACTTTCAGCTTACAAGGCAAGTGCTGTGTCAGCTAGAAAGAAACTGTCTCTCTGACTCAAGTCATAAAGCCCTTTTCTTTTTTTGATCTAAGTGTCTTCAAAAGTGGCATCAGAAGACCTGAAGTTCTATGGCATTGTCAGAAAGTCAGTAGAAGTTGATGATTTTTTTTTTTCCTCCCTTTTTTTCCCCGTCATGGAGCACACCTCTGTCACACCTCAGAAGAGGCAGAAGCAGCTCTGTGTAGCCACCTTTCTTAAGGGCACTGCAGTGTTTCGTTCCTAACGAGAAGCTGGGCTGCCTTGTGAGATGTAGAACAGATACCAAGTACAGATGAAAGGATCATTTTTCCTGTGGCTATAAACCAGGAGAGTGCAATTAAAGCAGCTGGGGATCTAAACTTGTTCCTTTGAAACTAGGATGGCCTATTAGGGAACACTTAAAGCTAGATGAGGAAGTTAAGGTGGTGCTTCTGAGTGGCCCCGAG
This sequence comes from Buceros rhinoceros silvestris, assembly GCF_000710305.1. Lineage (NCBI taxonomy): Eukaryota > Metazoa > Chordata > Aves > Bucerotiformes > Bucerotidae > Buceros > Buceros rhinoceros. The sequence continues at coordinate 25,913 of NW_010394182.1, forward strand.
GTCTGTTAAAGACCTCTCTCCTGGAAGACAGAGAACTTTAGAAGGGTAACCCCGAGCTCTTCAATCTGTATGGAATTCCTGCTATCAATGCTGTTGAAATAATGAAGTTTGAACTAAACTGAGCATCCAGTGCCGTGCTATTTCAACACGAGAGCAAATACAGAGCCTGCTTGGGTGGCTCTGATTTGGAACAGCCTCCACTCTCTGGGGCATGAGCATTTCTGAGAATGAAGTTAGTGCCAGACTGGCAGCCGGAATAAATATTTGAAAGTGCTTAATGTATAAGAATTCTGTTAGTGAACAGCGAGTGAAACTCTCTGCTGCCCACTGAAGCTGATTTCCCATGTAAGCAGCAAGAAGCTTCTGCCAAAGCCAGCACAGGCCATTCAAACAGCCTCTCAGCTGGGTCCCAGTTTCCCTGCCTGCGTTTCTGTAACAGACTGTGTGCCACAGAGAACAGAGCGCGC
>NW_010394182.1:26485-31671 GCF_000710305.1 Buceros rhinoceros silvestris
GCTGAATAGCAGGACCACAGAGTAACCAAATCTACAGTGATTATTTATCGAATGAGAAATGCACAGACAATATCCCAGATACAGATTTAAAAATAGTTTCCCAATGCACATTTGGGAATCCAGAGCTCTCTGAAATGTTTTCACGTGGAGGTCATTGCTTCCTTTTTGTCCCTCGATGTCCCAATAATGACACTGCTGAAAATCGCACTATTATTTTCGGAATTGCAAAGTCTAGTAAGGAGGGATTTTTCCATTATTAAGTGAGATCAAAAGTCTGTAGAGGGCGAGAGCTGCTAATGTATTTTTTGAAGGATGTCCCAGCGTGAAATTCTTTGCTGGAGGAACCTGAACAGCTCTTCCAAGTGACTTCTGAAACATGATTCCCTGACTAGACTGAAGCAGGACATGAGAAGTTGGGTTCAAAGCCAAATTATGCCACTGATCTGTTTTGTCACCTTCGAGCAATTTCCTTCATCTTTTAGTGACTGCTTTCTCCCTCCAGTCTTGTCCCATAGCTGGGTTCACTTGTCCATTTTAGCGTTTATATACTACCTGCACTGTCAGTCCCCCAGATACCGAGGTCCCTGGGTTCCAGCTTTCCTGAGCGTTGAGCTCTTTAGACTACTGCCACCCGCTCTCAGGCTTTGTCGAATACTTTTGCAATAACACGGGCAACAGCCAGCCAGCTGAGTTCACGTGAAACCGCGTTTGGTATAGCACTACCCTGTCAGCTCCCAGGAGCTGGTTTCCAGACCTTATTTCCATTTTATTTTGTATTTTGCATCCAGGTTAAACATGCACCTAAAACTGCCAAGACAATACAAAAAAACTTTGCAAGTCAAACGATGTTTTCTTTACAGCTGAAGAATTTCTGTACAGCTTGACCAGGTCACTTAAAGTTGGTGCAGCCAAAAATAGAGCCGTGGTCTCCTGAACTCTGACACCAAGGCTAGTTGCTGCTTCTCTTGCTCTCTGTAATGAAAAACCGTATTCAAGGTGGTATCACGTATCTGATGTTCTCAGGCGGTGGAGTTTGAGTATCATTGCTATTTAAGTCGAGTCTACTGTACTGTTCTAAGCAGGGTACCAGCTCTCGGATCAGGCTTGCCAAGTACGTTCGAAGAATTAGACTGTTGCGCATTTTTTCCCTTTTCCTGTAGAGCACCCACTGGAAGTTATTGATGCAGCGCTCACTTTCACCTGTGGATTTTGCTCCTAGTTCAGACACTTCTCCTGACCTTCACCTCCCCACTGGACAGGGAATCTTATAAGCTGCCCTATGCTTTCAGAGTAACTCTCTGCTCGTATTTATGATGGTTGCATCAAGTCACAGCACGCTCACTACAACAGACGTGGTGTGCAGTTGTATCTTGGGTAATTACACTAATACTGTTGCTCACTAAAGTCCGTGAGTGATACATGGGGTGCATATGTGCTGCTGTCGTTCAAGCGTAGAATCACCTCCTCGCTCTCTGTTGACTAGCAACAGAGAAGCTGTGTTACTGTGAGCGGACAACGAAGAGCTGTACAGCTTTAGACAGTCAAGTGTAGGTAATTCTGATTTGTAACATCCACAAAATGATGTTTAAATCGGATTATTTCAGGTAGCTACTGCACATCAGTCTGAACTGGCATGATGGCTACAAACTATGGAAGAAAAGAATCATAAAAGGGCAACCAGGTTTGAGAACACCGTCCTCTAGGGATTGCAAACCTGCGCCAGGATGCAGCGGTGCAGGGGGGGTTGGTAAAGCAGGTGACGGCAGTGGCTTGCCTTTATCTACACACGATACCTTAGGTGGGCTCCTCTACCAGCCTTAGTCTGGTGAGTTCTGTCGTAGCCAGCCACGCGTCTGTCCTGATTTGAGTTCCCAGTAGCCTTGTACAGTATATGCTGAGGTCTGTAATTACTTCCTGGTAATTACCGAACGTGCTAGCGAAGGCTAATACACACATTGCCCCCTGTGCTGTCAGCTCTGGCAGATGCTGGGTGCGCGTTCCGGTGTTTAATAACGTGTAATGGAGCACAGAGCAAACAAAGGCAGATACAAAATGCCATTGTGTATTTATAACCATCCGAAACGCCACAGCTTCTTGCAGCAGCTGAGCAGCATGACACCGTGCGTCTTTCTTCTGTGCCCCCAGGTTATGTTATTAAAGTCATAAGGAGAATAATACTTTTTGCTGAATCTTACACTGAAATTTTCCTGTCTGGTGGTAAGAGTCTTGAGAACTCTGTAAACTGCTTTTGTTCTCACCGTACGGTGTTTGAATATTTAATTCCAAAAATAGTCCTGTATCTCAGGGCACTTGGTTTAGATCTGATGTCCTTGGTACGTTCTAGGTCACGTGACATCGTGTTTTGTCAGTGCATTGACAAAACGTAGTTTCAGGAGGAGAGAGGAAGGTGAACTCAGGAATTACATGGTATCTGCTACCTCATCTGAGGGGGAGAATATTTTACTGTATCTGTGATACCTAGAGATTATAAACTTGTTTGTATCTGAAAATATCTCCAGGGCCGATTTCATTTAGAAGCCCAGTCTGTCGTTAACGGATTGGCTGACTCCTCTATCAGCTCTTCTGTTCCTACGCGTCACTGGTGCAAGTTACTTTTTAATAACTGGTAAACAGCCTTTGTGAAATGAGGAAACGGCAATTAGCGCTGCTGTGATACAGTGCTGTGCAGGAGCTGCCGCTGCCTGGTTCAGCTCCGGGTGTGTTGAGGTCACAGCCCCCATAAGAAGCAGGAGTATAAGTAGAACTAACCTGATTTTTGAAGATTCGTTGTATAACGTTACCGTATTTTAAAATCATTTAATTGTTCTGAGGTAAAAAAGTCACTGGTGTTGGTGAAAAACAGGCAAGCTACCAAGGTAACATAGTGGACCAGGAGGGAAGAAGCTGATGATGCTTTAGGTGAGGAATAAGGCTCTCCAATATTAATCATTGTAATGGTATTGAGTAGGTTATCAGCTAAAACCAGATGCCCCAACATCCACAGAGCAGGAGAGAGAGGATTATTCATGAGTGTTTGATGGACGCAGCAATTCAGCTGAATACTAATGTATTCCTTTCTCTTCAAGGTATCTACACTCCAGAACCACTCTGCAATTTCTGGTGGGCTCTTTTATCCACGGGGTTTATGTTTGTATATCATTTTAGCATCTTGCAGATTCTGGGATTGGTAAGTAAATACAGGTTAATAAATGGATAGTTTGCAAGTACAAACGCAAAGTAAAAACGCTGACTAGTTCTTCAAAGTGCCCAGATCGGTATGGATGAGACTACGTGCATGCAGATTTTTAATCGCATGTTCTGATGAGCCTTTGTGTATCGTATCTCACAAGTATCGGTAAAATACGTCATAAATTATGTACCTGCATAAATCCATCTATTAAATGCACAACTGGATGTGGATCTGCTGCTGAAAGCCGCCCAACTTGTGCTCAACAAAGGAGCGTCGCCTAAATGTTTTTGATCCTTACGGTAATTTCAGAATTACCGTTTTAGGTGTCTGAATCAGCGCAACAAAAATATTGTTAATTTATAACCTTGTTGTCACTTTCCCAGGTTACAGAAGTGAATTTGAACAACATGTTGTGCCCAGCCGTCTCAGATCCTTTCTATGGGCCCTGGTATCGAATCTGGGCATCTGGACATCAGACTGTCATGACCATGGCTCATGGGAAGCTTGTCATCCTGCTGTTTTACAGCGCCGTCCCCATCTTTAAATGTAGCCTGGACTTCCTTAGGCTCCCGGTTAAGAAAATAGACTGAAACTGCTCCCCACGGAGTGGGACATACGGGAAGCAGAGATCCTTATACTGGAAAACAAAGAGGAGGGATGAGAGGACAATGCGTTTATACTTCTCCCCACAGTTTATTGCCTCAAAAACACCTCTATAATCAAGTGAGGTTTTTTTTTTTACCTGCTGTTTCTCACTGCCTATTGCCAATGGCAAAATGAGTGGCCTTATTCTGGAAAAGGTTCGTGTTTTATACATTTTGTGTAGATTGCAGTAGAATCTTGCTAAACCACTGTTTAAAATCAGGCCAGGATCTGTCCACATTCCAGCAGAGCGTGGCAGTGCTACCTCGTTTGGACTTCTTTTCCATTGAAGATAAGTACACTTCTGTCCTAGGACAGGGAAGAGAGCTGAATTACATCGTCCCCGAGGTGAACAGAACACGTCGCAGTGCATCATCCTGGCTTAACTCTTAGCGCTTGAGTATTGCAGAACGGTCACAGCGAAATGACGAACACTTCCATCACCCAGTGTAAGTGCAAACCAGTGAGGTTCTACTGTATTTTCTTGAAGCTGGTTGAAGCTGGGGAACAATAACATTCAATTTTTTTCTTAATTGACTACTTAATTTCTAAGCTGCTGTGGATAAATATCAAAGTATCTGGCTAAATCCAATCAGATCTTGACGCTTTAGAGAGTGGAAGAACACCATGTTGAAATAATTTCAAAAGATCATGTTACGTTTAAGCAATGATGAGATATTTCATCCCCTGTTCAGACCTGATTTCAAACAAAATGGTTTTTTCACTTAGCTTAGACTGGAGAGCAAGTGGAGATACAAAGTCCAACTAAACATCAGCGATTTCGGGTTTTTTACTTAGTAGCTTTGAAACATTCCTCCTGTGTTCTACACTGATCCTCGCTCCGTAGAGTGGTTAGTGAAGAAACAAAATGAAACGGTTCTCTTTCTGCAGCTCTGACACGTTCTGTATACTGGTTTTTAAAATACAGGTATAAAAAGGAACATCGAATCAGCGCAGGCCTCTGCTGGAAAGCAAGTGTGCCGGTGTGCTAGCGTGACTAAATCTTCCTGTCGGTGTCTCCTGGAGAACAAGGTGTAGGCAGGCACAATGATACGTGGTGTGTACTTGGTCAGTCTCCAAGGGTAAAGGAGAAACTGTTGGGCAGCAAGACAGGAAATCCTGAGTGTGTTCCTCCAGACAGGTGACTGTGAGTCTGTAAGCACCATTTGTTGTGTTCCAGGGCTGCAGGAATTTTCTTGTACAAAAGTTTGTTGCAATTTATAGATTCATTGTGTTGTCGAAGCTGTGACTTGTAAGATAAAACCAAACCATCATACCTCCTCCAGCTGGATCATCTGAAGATGTATTCTGAAGTTAAGGTACAGCCTTTTATACCTCAGGAAGGAAAAGCAGG
>NW_010394182.1:31779-34166 GCF_000710305.1 Buceros rhinoceros silvestris
AGGAATGAGAAGTGGTTGACTTTTCTCCTTAAAAAAGAAACACTTTGATTGGTTAAAAAAGAAAGGTACCCCTCAATCAGAAGTACATGCTGTCCCACATCTGAGTTTTCAGACTGGTTTCTGGCTTTCTTCCATGCCTTGCTGTGTGTGTATATACGTAATAAACATCCTGTACTCTCATGACCTAGAACATGCGGCATACACCGGAACGATCCCGCAGACCCACAGAGTTAGTCTTAGCGAGACAGACTCTGCGGTTCCTTGTGTTTTTCATCAGAATTCAACTTGAGAAAGCTAAGCACCTGCTGAGGGGAAGCACCAGATGCAGAGTGCACTGTCAGGAGTTGATCCTGCCTGAGGATCGCAGTGAATCCCATGGAGTGATCCCGCCGCTGCCTCAGGAAAGCCAGGCCTGTGTTGCTGAGGCATTTGGGGAGAGGGGCCTGAAGAAAGAACCTGTTGGTAGTGGTGGCCTGGATGCGTCCGGGGCCAGACTGTTTAATTAGCTGCTGAAGTGACAGAAGTTCCTGCTGCTGATGGCAGCAGGTTCAGTATTTCCTGAGGAGATCCAGGATGCTGCGGGGGGATGCTCAGGCGCACAGAGCGGGACGGTAAAGCGTGCCCGCTGATAACGGTGTTCATCCCCTGTGAACAGCTGAGGGGGAGGCACGTGGTTCTCCCCTCCCCGCAGGTACTGTCCAGTGTGTCATGGTGCATTTATCTACTTCAGACTTCGGCAAAACGCCTTCAGGGATTCTGTCCTGTTTAGAAGGAATGTTTGGGATTACAGCAGGATGATTTTAGCCAGATTTTGCAAATGTTATTTAGCATTATTATTCATTTTACTTCCGTTGTTTGGGGAGTTTTTAAAGAATTTTCCCTGTTTAGTTTTTCTTCAAAATATTGTAGCTACTAGAAGAATTTCTGAGATAGATATGTAAAATCAGCAGCCTGGGTTTTTGTTTTTTTTTTTTTAAACCCTACAACCTTTCCAATCCGTGGTCATATGCTTCAGTCATATACTTCTAAAGAAGTATAAACCAGCTGCTACTTGCCACCACTGACCGCCTCTGGTCACTGGAAGCTGCAGAAGCATTTCAGTGAGCTCAGGTGCCTCAGTGCGGGCTGTTCGCTTGCACCGCAGAATTTGTGAGCTCTTCTGACTGAAACAGCCAAAGCAGAGACATCCCTGGGGCAATTTGTCTGGAAGGATTCTTGGTGTAGTTGTACCACTTGTACCATTGACTTTGGTGGCGGAACTGCTCTAAGTGGGTGCTCCTGCCTTCCCTCCCAGCTGTCACAGAGGTCCGTGTCTGTCACATGCTTTTCTCCTTATGCTGGTCCAGCTGGTCTGAGTCACACTAGAATTTTCAGGTGTAATTTCAGAACATGGAGTATGCTGACAGAACTGCTCCTCGAAGCCAATAGGATGCTCGTATTCCCCTTCCAGAGCTCACCTGTGCAGGGTCTGGAGCTCCCGGAACTCCTCTGCACCAGCTGAAGCTGCTAAGACGGCTAACTGAGCAAGACGAGAGGGAAAACCGACTGCCCGTTTTAGAAGTACTGGAGCTGCCGTAAGAAGAGTTGACTGGTGCAACTGGAGTCAGGTGGGCGGGCAGTGCAACCTGCTCTTTTTAACGCGGAACCTGACTCTTTTTGAGGGTAAGCTGTCGCACCCCAGTAGCCTTCTTGAAGTGAGGGGCCCAGAAGTTAAATTATTCTCTCCCTCCCTTTTTGAAGGCTTTTTAAACTTAGTATTTAATTGTGGTTTATGGTGTGGCACCACAAGAAACTGTGTCGGCAGAGCTGAGACACAGCCTTCACAGCAGCTCCCTGGTGGGAACGTGCATCAGCCTGAGCTTGTTCAAGGTGCAGGATGCTGGTTTGAACGGGAAAGCAGAACACTTACTCTCCATAGGGCTCATTTATTCTCCTCCCTGTCGGGCCGGTTTTCTTTTCCCTGAGCGATTGTTTATAGCTTATGCATATGGATAATTTCTTTGGTGGCGTTTATGCTTATTTGTGCTGGAAATTAAAGAGCAAAACTGTACTGCTGTTCTTGGAAGCTGTTTGGCCTCTCTCCTGTGGCAGAGTGCACACAATCATCTATGTCAAGATAACCTGAAGCTGTTGCCTGGCACCAGGTGACGAGCTTTTACATTGCAGCCCTGCAAACAAAAGAAACAAGGAGTGATGAAGTTAACTACTTCTCCTGCCAGGGAATGCCTGCAAACGTACACATAAATGAAGCATTAGCAACTACCATCTACTTGTTTACTGCTCGGCTGTTTCTGCGGCCCCAGAGGAAGGAGCCCTCCAGAGCAGAAGGGTGAGCTAGTGACTGCTGCTGGCCCCACCGTAACATCTGGCGGGTTCACCCGGGGACG
>NW_010394182.1:34261-36471 GCF_000710305.1 Buceros rhinoceros silvestris
CCGGTGAGAGGGTTGTGCCAAGGCTTTGGCTGTCCAGGACACCACAGTGCTGGTGTTCAAGGGTTCCAACACTGGACACAGGCTTTGAGCCGTATCTGTTTAACTTTCTTCTATTTAAACACCAAAGAATTATTTACATCTTGTTTCTTTAGAAGGGTGAAAATTAACAGCTCTTGGGCACGTTTGTGCAAGGTGATGAAAAGCCCCAGGCTCTGAACAGCCCCCCCCTCCCCCCCCGCCATGTACTTGGGTTTGGTTCAGCTTTGTAGGGCTTGACAAACGCTGCTGCTGAGGACAGCCGACCTGTGCTAAAGCAGACGCTGCCCTGCTGCAGTTGGGAGATGGAGAAGTCAGTCCCTTTGCATACCTGAAGAGCCTGGAGAACCTGAGAGCAGAATTCTCCATCTGTTCCTGGCCACAGTCGGGGGGAGTTGATATTTGTGTGTTTTGTAAAGCGCAGTTCGCTTCTCCCAGAAGTAAGTGGCTAATTGCAACTGTTAAATTACTGGACGTTACTGTGATGTCCCGAGTTGTGCATCTAACATCAGGCATTTGTTTTCCACCCAGCCAGAGCTAAGGGAAAATACCGATGTGCTGGTTCTTCTCCTCCTGTTGCAGTTGTTTCACTAGAGGCGGATTCTTAGGCATTAAATTGGTCGTGATTGTTGACGAAGCTCTGAAAAGGCCCCGGAGCAGGAAGAGGCCGTGTGTCAGCCCTGGCAGGAGGCAGCAGGGTTCTACAGCCAGACAGGTCAACTTTGATGTTTCCATTTTTACAGTGACAAGACTTAACGAATCTGTTGATTTTTGTGCCCTTGGTCTTAAAGTGGTATTGCTGTAAATCTGTCTCGCAGCTTTTGGTGTGTCTTAGTCAAAGCCAAGCTGGTTTTTAAATGATTTTATTTTTCTTCAGGGTCAATTTTGTACTTTTAAAAACCTGATGTCTGCATTTCCTGAGTCATTCTCTCAATGCTGCAGCGAAGGCAGCAGGCAGGGCGGTGAGCGCAGCCACACCACCCGCACCAAGGAAACTGTGCGAGCGGCTGGAGTGGCTCAGGCACAGGGCTGGGGCGCAAACCAGGCTCTGGAGCGCAGTTCCAGTGGCCCAGCCCTCTGCTTCAAGCATGGCCTTCCCCAGGCCCAGACTGGCAGGGGAAGGGCGGGGGTGGCTGTGGAGAGGCTCAGCTGCCCCATGCGCTGTTAGTGCTGAATGATTTGTAAGCGTGTTATGAATTTTGTAAACTTTTTAATGTGCTAAAACTTGGTTATGAGGTAACATTTACAACTAAGGGGTAATTTGTGTACTTGGTTTTGTATTTTGGCCCAATGGTTTTTTTTTTGTTGTTGTGCCCTAAGTCCAGATCACTGGGCAAACAGTTGTTAAACCTTTGCATTAAAATAAAATAAATGCATTTTAACGGCTACTGTAAGTTTTGTTCTCATTCTGATCATGCCAGGCACTGTCTGTCTGGCTTAAGAGTTATTTCAAAACCAGACAAGAGAACCAAGCTTGACTTTCCACTTCAGTTTGTAATATCATCAGCAGCACAGAGGGATTTCACATCCCATCAGGTAAGACTAAGCATTCTCCTGCCTTGCAGGGTCTGTGCTGGTAGATGTCAGCCTGGCACACAGCAGCTTCTCTAAGGACACTGAATACCGGCATTTCTGGAAGCGGTCAGCATTTGAGTATGATCTGTGCCCGTTACTGTCAATCAAGAGAAGCCACGGCTGAGTTTGCTGCCAGCCCTTCCTGTAGGACACAAATCCTTGATCGCTGTTTAAATATTCCCTGTCCTGCAGGTAAAGAGCTCAGGAAACGGCATTCCAGTAGTGTGATGCTCTGGAATTCATACAGAAGTTTTCAGCTCAAACCTTTGTTCCGAAAGCTGCTGTATTTAGACAGAATCACCCCACGGGTGATGGCACAGTAGTTCTAAGGCACTTCAGAAATGTTTCTGGCTGTAATTAAAGCCGCATGTAAACGTCCTGGGACACGACATTACTGCAGCCCGTGTCAGCCAGGCAGGCAGTTCACCATGTGCCGTTCCTGGAGAAAGAACAGGCTGGATGTGCCCACTGTGGCACTAGAAATGCATTTATAGGGGTTTTGCCGCGGCGGGGGAACAGCTCCGCTCCCCTCGAACAGCGTAAGGGCCGACACGGCAGCCCCAGCCGGGCTCTGCTGTCCCGCGCCCGCTGGCACGGCG
>NW_010394183.1:0-13257 GCF_000710305.1 Buceros rhinoceros silvestris
GCCGCCGTTGCAGCAGCAGCAGCATCACGGCGCTGGTCGCCGGTGATGCGAGTCACCGGTGCGCGCTTCGAAGCGATTGTAGCGGTGGGTCTCTGGCCCAAACGCTTCGCACGCAGTTCGGCTGTGCCGGTGACAGATCTCGGGAGTAGAAGCGTGGCAGCGCTGAAGCAGATCTAGCTGCAGATGGAGTTCCACACCTCGCGGGCTCCGGAAGCAGAAGGGGACTGTCCCCGGGCTGCAGCGGCAGTGCCACCGCGCTCAGGAGCATGCCGGCCGCAGCTCTCTTTAATTGGCTTAGCCACGTTTCCCTGATACGTTAAACATTTAGCACTGCTGAAGGTAGTAAGGATCAAGTTCTACATTGAAAATAGATCACTATGAGTAAATACTAAATATTAAATCATTTTATGAAGCAATAGCAACCTTGTAGGTAAAAGGGCACACTCAGCAGCAGACAAGGGAAAATCAAGTTATCCCTGTCCTTTCCTCTTCCATCCACACCCTGTTCCTCTTCCCAGCAAACCCTCAGTAGACCAACCAGTTCACTGATGAGTTCAGAAATCAGCCTGTCCCTTCCTAAGGGATTTAAATCTCCCTCCTTAGACAGCCATTGTTTTTTCCAAAAACGGTAGGAACTTAATAAACTTCAGATCTGTTACTCTCTCAAATTCAGCTGAAATAAAAACATCAAACATTAGGAATTTGTTGTTGTTGTTGTTAATGTGAGGGTGGTCAATCGTGAAGCCTCGATCCTTGGTGTTTTTCAGGACACTGCCCCTAGCAGCCTGCTGTAGCTGTCCCTGCTCTGAGCAGGGGTTTAAACCGGACAGTCTCCATAGCCTCAGCTGTTCTGTGTGTCTGCAGTTCTGCTGGGCTGTACAAAAAAGCCAAGACAATTCACATCAAAGGAAAACGAACAGGGTCAGGGACCAGGGTCAAGGGTTAGGGCAGGGCTTGAGGTCACGAGTCACATAAACAAAAGCGTAATAAATCTATGGTCTCGTCTCCTTGGCTTTCATCATTTATTCAGGAATGTAAGTACAATTAAGTGGCTTGGGTTATTTGTCTTAAAACCCACTGAGGAATGTAAGCAGGAATACGGAAGTGTCCCAAGGCCAACAACACTCCGCGAGAATGTATCCACGATATACAAACATGCAAGATCAAATACCAACCTCAATGTTCTTTAACTGCAATTTTGTGCACAGGAGCATTAACAGTGGTCTGACAGCTCCCGGACACCACAGGAACACGCGTTAACAACCCAGGAGCAGTGACCAGAGTGCTCCTGTGTCCAATGAGAACGGGCTGCGCCTGCATTTACACAACTAGTTTGACGTTGCCTTGTTTGTCAAGTTCCACAATAGCAAGTTCTTTCAAGATTTGTATTCTGGAGTCGGTGGCTTTCATATTCATCTTGTTCATCTGCGAAATGCTCAGTGCTGCTCTGTAAGACAAAGGCAGACTATTGAAGGAAGCAGGGTATCAAACTCCGCCTGGCAGAAGGCGGCTGAAAAGCCCATACTGCGTCAGGAACGATTCTCGCAGCGCTCTGTAATGGTCATACCTACTCAGACTGTCACCAGCTCTCCCACGCTAGGGGCTGCTGTGGGGAGGGCAGGGTTCAGGGGCCATGGTTTAGCATCAGGGCTCCGCTTTTCCAGCCTGGATGCAGAGTCCCAAAGCTAAGAGTTTGGCATTATGACTACATCAGCAAAACTTTCCTGAACAGAGCCACTTTTGGACATCTGTACAGTGAAACCAGAGAAAAAATCTGATGCTGAAGAACTTGACATGCAGTTTTGGAAACTCTCAACTCATACGAGCCATTGGATGATCACAGGCTGAGAGAGCTGGGGTTGTTCAGCCTGGAGAAGAGAAGGGGAGGCTCTGGGGAGACCTTAGTGTGGCCTTTCAGTGCTTAGAGGAGCCAGTAAGAAAGCTGGAGACACACCTTTCACCAGGGCCTGCTGTGACAGGACAAGGGACAACGGGTTTAAACTAAAAGAATGAGATTCAGACCACAGAGAAGGGAGAAGTTTTTCCACACTGAGGATGGTGAGACCCTGGCCCAGGCTGCCCTGAGAGGTGGGAGAAGGAACCATTCCAGGTCAGGTTGGCCCTTGGGGCTCTGAGCCGCGTGCTCTGGTTGCGGATGTCCCTGCTCCCTGCAGGGGCTGGACTGGGGGAACTCTGAAGGTCCCTTCTAAGCCAAACCAGTCTGTGATTCTATGATTTTTATACAAATTAATTTAGAGGATGTTGTGTGATGGCCTGACACTTTGGGGTGTGTCGCTAACCAGGAAGGGTGTAGGGGAGTACAATCCAATTAGGAAATTATAATACAGCACCACCTGTTAACTAGCTGGTTTTGTTTCATTTGAAAAGGCTGGAATTCTTTACAGCTGATGGAATTCTTACCGACGTTAAGTCTTACCTGTTCTTATTTACAACAAAGTGGTTAAATAACTCCCTGTACAAAGTGTTCAAGTCTGCTAGTTTCACAGTGCTTCTGATGGTTCTCGGTACAGTCGTAAGCGTTTCCTCAGTCAATGGTTTGAAATGCAATTCTAAAAAAAATTAGAAATAGAAGCTATTTGTTTCTTCAGAAATTAGGACAAAGATAGAAAGTACTTTAATTACTTTTTAAGAAACTCCCCTAAAGGAGTCTAAAGAAACGTTTTCCAGCAGGAGAAAGGAGTATCAGAGGATGCTCCCTCTGCAGTACCATTGTCTCTGCAGACCAGGGAAAAATCAGTTAATTCAAGATCTGGTGTGGATTAATAAATTTGGGCTGTCAGTAACTATTTTTTTTTTAAACTACGAAAATTCCTTTTTCTAAGTAGGGGTAAATGGATTAAACCAGACCTATTTCTACAGTGAGTCTAGCCCACCATTTCTTCCAGACCATAAACACAACAGCAGCCACTTCAATCCCACCAAAAGCAAGAAAACCCCCCAGAAGCAGGGGAGCTCTCTGTGGAATGTGACCAAGGGCTCGCTTGCGCATATTGAAGTCTACATTCTCCACTTCACAAGAAAGCAGCAGTTCCTAGTCCTTAAGCACGTGAACTCCCTGGGCATCACAGGCCCTATGTTTTGAATCCCAGAGCTCAGAAACCACACTTAGGGCTCAGCCTTATTTACTCCGACTAACTGTGAGACTCGGCCCTATTGCACTAGAGCTAGAACAGCCTTTACTTGTCACTTGAAGTTATTTACAATATCTGCCCTTTCAGAAAGTAACACAGCTTAATTCATTACGCTGGACTCTAGATAGTATCTTGCTGTGTTTAAATAGCACCGAAGGATGAGAGTTCGGTATCAGAGACGGAAGTCAGGAGAGACTGACACTATTCACAAAGCTTATTTATGGCGGCTGGCGGGGTGTGCAGTCAAGGGAAAGAAAGAAAATGGTGGGAAGGTTATTTCTTCAACACTTACCTTCAGTTGAGCCAGGGACTGTAGATCCTGAAGAAAATGGCTAAAAAGAAACAAGAGATAATGTCAGGATTTGTTGGAATTCTGTTTAGAAACTATTTTTTACAATTTAATTTCTACATTAGTAATTATATTTTACCATCGGATAACCAAGGATGCGGCAGCCACTGAAGTCAACAGCAAAATCTTAAGACATTAAACAAACCTTGTTTTGAAATCAAATCAGGTTTAAAATGGGTACAGAAGGATTTATATGCAAGTCAGATGAGCCTCTTCAGCTTTCTCCTTTGCATTCCGGCATGGATCTCGCTGAAAGCACGGCACACGCGGCACAGGAAAAACATGGCTTTCCTATTCTCTAGCAACATTCCGCGGCTGACAGCTCTGACAGCTGAAGGGAGCTCTGCCTAACTCTCCTTGGCCAGAAATACAAGCACTGACGAGGAAATCCCAGGGCCTTCATGACACCTTTCCATTCTTTCTGCCTTTCAGAGAACACCTTCGAGAACACTCACTGGGGACCAACACCAATTAAAGTGGCCTCAGCAGCCGTAGGATATAGCTACGTTTTGCATCGGGCCTGGTTTATGCCAGCTACGTCTTAAGTGCTTTAGAAATAAATAATGGAAAGACAGAAGTTGAGAGCATTTATCAAGGAAAAGACAGAGAGAGAATGGAGCTGCAAGATACTGGACAGCTTTAACGCAAACCAACCGTGGCAGTAAGTGGGCAGAAAACGAGGCATCCTTTGAAGATGAAGAATAGTGGGCAGTGAGAAGACGTGTAGAAAAAGGTCGGTGAGATAATTACACTCTGTTAACCTTCTTTAATATTTTGCTTTCAATATGAGACCCAGACCAAATCTTGGCAGATAATGATATTAGAAGTTTGTGCTTTCAGTAGCTATGGGAGAATATCTGATTTTTAAAAAGGTATTAGTTTAGACTTATGTTCTATTGAATTGCAGTTAGAATATACTTATTCTTACTCATATTCCAAAGTTTATTTAATATTTTACAGGAAATTAAATTCTTCTCTGTTTTGATACACATTCATTTGAATCAATTGCATTTTCACTCCCACCCAAAGGCTTCTTATATAATGCGTGAACAGAACAATAGGATCGACAAGAGCGACCAACCGCATTTATCAACATAAATACATTCCAATTAAAAAAATAAGGGGAATGAAGTCTTCCATTAATGCAAGTTTTTCTTTTGTGGACAACGTAATTGGAACAAATGACAAATTTAATCAGTGTGCAATAAAAAGGAAAGGTTTGTTAGAAATTTTAGTCCCATTTCTGAAAAATTCCATTCGAGAGGTATTAAGTCACAAAAGCAGCCCTTCCGACTTCAGCGGAGCTACTCAGGATTAAGGGTTTCCACAGTACTGACAATCCATGGCCTAATTACCTCTTCCACTAGCGATTCCATTTCTTTAACAGTTTGGCAGGTTAACTGTTGTGCTGCAGCCTGTTCTTCTTCTGACAGAGGTGAGCGCTGAAAAAAAACCCAAACAGAGAGAACTCTGATACTTTCAGTTCCGAGGGTGGTGACATTTACAGAAGAACTCAGTGTTTGCGCAGCCCTCTTCTCATGGAAACTAACAGGAGACTCCTGCTTGCCTTCCAACGAAAGCAAATTTACAAACCAAGTATTTCTGAAAAATCGAACCATAATACTCCTTTAACATCAATACTATAGATGATTCAATGGAAAGAAGATAAATTGTTCAATAAAAAGAAGTATTTCACTGCAAAACTTAGATTTTTCCATAACAGCTTAATCCATTTTTGGTTTAGGAAATGTTCAAATGGAAGAAAAATCTTTATCTAAGAAGTCTAAATATAACTCAAGAGACAAGAGTCTCCCACTTTAACAAAATCCTAATATGAATTATTCTTGGCAGCGTATCCTTGAGACACAGGGAGAGAAAATGTTTTTGTCTTTTCTGTGACATGTAACTACTGTCTTTTAAATCATTCCTCAGGACATTTTCTCTATAAAGACTTACCAGTAACTTCTCTAGTGCTGTGGACAATTAAACACAATCTCGGGGCACTGTCATTAGGACACTGAAGTGAGAGCCGAGATCTGGAAACACATTTTAGTGACACCAGTTCTGTCTTTGCCACTAGACTATCAACCAGCTTTTTTGACCTAAATCACGTCATTTGTAAAAGGACAAAATTAATGCTTCCACAACCTCTTCAAAACCATAATGAAGCCGCGGCTGAAGACCACGTACAATTCCTATGTTACGATGCATTGGGTTTAACTCACTTCAGGCAGTGAAAGGACATTTGCCATTTACAAGCTTTTTTGCCTTTTAAAATTGGTTTCACTTTCTAATTTCTTTAGGGTGGCTGCTTTTAAAAAATGTCAGTACAGAACTGGGACACTGCTGTGCATGGAGGCACCAACTTCTCTGAAACTATTCACTGCGCTCACACTGCGATGGTCTGACTTCAGCTCCAGACCAGAGCACCACCAGCTGAACCACGGAGAGATCAACCAGGCTTGTCATTTCAGGTGACCGCTTTTATCTGCAAAGAGTCTGCACCTCTAACTGCTGCCAGTGGAACTGCCGACAGCGCTGTAAAGGTTACACAAATACATGTTCACTTACAGGAGTGATTAAAATGAAAATACTACCTCAAGACCAGCGTGTTGCTGTAGCGCCTGGACCATCTTCATTGTGCTCTCCAGAGCAGCACGGATGCCCTTCATGGATTCCCTCTGCTCTAGGGAAACTTTTTCCAGCTGCGTACACAACGTTTTATAACGAGATTTCACCACTGCGAGTTCTTCCAAGAGAGCCACTGGGTTTTCCTATATAGAAATTAAAAGTACATTTACAGTATTTACGAAGAGAAAATTAACGTGGTCACATACCGATTAAAAGTGTAGGCGTAAAGCCACTAAAATGCCACATGAAACTACCCTTTACAATGAAAGGTGTAGCTATGAGCACGTTTCATCTATACATTAAATTTTTTGTAAGGAAAAATGAGAGACAGTGTTGATAAAACAGCATAACTCTGTTGTCCAACAACAAATCCAGGGGGATGAATTTATTGTATTGGTGAATTTTAATGGTTTTTCTGAGTTGGAATAAATTCAGTAAAAATCTAAGTAAAACCAATTTTTTTCCACTGTATGTCACAATATACATGGAGACAAGGACTTATAAAATCCTGTACGTGCTGCTGTTTATTGTTTTCCTCTCATCTCTCCCCCAAAGCTGAATTTAGTCATTGCCTATTAACAAGTTTATATCTGAGCGAGGGTGCGTTGCAGCTCAGACCGGAATCTGTCTCTTAAAAGTAGGTGTTGTTAACACTACCACTATTTCTCAGAGCACAACATGGGAGAATTTCACTATACCAAGAAATCAAGGGGGTTTTGTTGGTTTCTGCACTGAATTCAAATTAGGCCGGTTATCTTGACATACAGTGCAAGAAATACTTTATAATAAAACCCTAACAAATAAATCCTAACTACTAGATAAAAGAACAGCCAAATATATTTTATGATTAAAGAAAGCTACCCATTTATTGCCAACTTCATGCAAACTGCAACGATATTGATTAATTTAATCTGAAAATACTACCTCTGCTGCTGGATTATCAGGAAGACTTTTCATTATTTCAAACTCCAGTCTGTGTTGAATATAATCCAGATCAGATTCTGCCTTCTGGAACTAAAATATTTAAGGTCAGCCACGGTATATAAAAAACCAAAAACTGCAGACAAACCCCAACCATTTGCGTTTCCTGTAGTCCAGGAAAGCAGAAGGCATATGCCTCCGTTCTAAAGGCTCATGTACTATAAAAGTAAGTTTCTATTCCTCCAATCTAGTCCCCGAGCTAGTGTTTGCCAATTATCCTGACACACTTCTAGCCTGAAAAATATAAAGCACTCAACTTTCAGACTGCACATCACCATCCTCCTCTTGCGCGTAAGAATTACACGTGGGTACACATACACACTTCTGTTACTTTCACCCTCTTTCTGTTTGATGAACCCAAACTTCCCAACTGTTCTACTGGCATGGGGCCATTAGTCCCTTTTTCATGCAGCTCTCCAAAGCGCACAGAAACATTTCCACCCCTTCCTACACTATATGCCCTTGCAAGGCCAAACCTCTCAAGACGGAGTTTTGAAAGAGTACAGCACAGAGGTAAGTTGTATCCATAAAAAAGGACGTGCATCTTTATTAAACCGGTCTTCACTGGATGCAGGAGGTGTTTGATTTTCTTCTCCTAAGAACTATTAGGTTTTCCATCAATGTTTAGAGTTTTTTCTTGACCAGTTGCTTTTCTTTACAAATGCTAAAATTTCTGTTAGCAAAACTGCAATACTCAGTTATTTAACAGCAGAGATTATGACCCAAGCATAACTACAGAGATTTTATTATAAATTATATTAGGAATGCATTCTCTCAGATGGTCATAATACCCATCACACATTTTGTTATTCCCCAATAAACCAGACTGACAAATAGATGACTGATGACATCACATTTCTTTCCTTGGGATAAATAAGCCACCAGAGAATTGTCTAATTGCCTTGTAAAACAGTCTGCTGATAGCATTATTACTTAATTAATTTTAGCCTGCAATTTTAGTATCTGTTAAGGACTTCTGCTTTAAGGAATGGCAGTTTTCCCAATTCACAAACAACTCATGAATTTTTTAACATAATAATTTGGTAATTTTACAGTCACAGGAGAGACAATGATGAAAGCAAGTTAAAACTGCCTATAACTAACTGAACTTGGTTTTCACTATTAACATTAACCCTGAAGTAACCATTACCACTTTTTTAAGGCTCAAAATAAGGCTGTATTTGTTAACTGCGCCCCAAAGTACAGACTGGCAGAGCTACACTGGTAGCTCCAGTGACAATCTTCAGAGGTCTTTGGACATAGCCTGTAGTCAGGCCTGGACACCAAAAGGCTGTTTGTGTTTTAAACATCAGCCTTGGGATCCACCTCCAGGAGCTGCCGCTAATACCTCTGAGGATCTGGAACTGCAGATGGCCTAAAGGAATTAGTGTTCTACAAGTAAAACCCCCTTTCTGGTGTAGTGAAAATGTGTGAAGTGTCATACACATACAGAGCCCCAGTGAATTTTCAAATAATAGCGTAAGAAAAGGAAAATAAATCTAGTAAAGTCCTTGAGCATCTATAAATCAAGGAGAAAGCTTTCACCTGTTACTCCCATAACGTACCATCTGCCCAACAAATCTCCTTCCACACCTACCCCAGAAATCAATGATGAACTGTGAGAATAAAAGACTTTTTATTACACTATGTAAGAGTTCATGAGGGATTTTTCTGAACTGCTCAACCATTTCTGTTCTCCACCAGCAAACATTTTCAGGATTTATTTCTGGAGGCAGGCCCTCAAAAAGACAATTTTTTGCTTTTCTCCAACTTCTCCATCTGATTATTAATTATTAGGAAAGCAGACAACAATTATGGGTGACTTTTAAAATTACCCATGAAGCTCTAAAGTTCCTAAAGTTCTTTAAGTTCCTAAAATACACAATATTGATAAATCGAGCCTTACAGAACGACAGTAAGCCACTAATGCCACGCGACTACTATGATTCAAGACATTAAAAATGGAATGTGAAGCCGAATGCTTATTCATCGTGTGGCTGCAATTTTAAAATTTGTGCTTAATGAAAATATTAACACAGATCAGTATCACTGCAGTCTCCCAAAAGTATGCTAACTCTGAAAGAAACGGAATTTATTATCAGCAATTTCAAAGCATTCCGAAGCACTGCCGCATGGTCCTCCCCTGCGATCCATTTTTATTTTATAAATACTTATTTCTTGCTGTATTTTGTGTTACAGGTACCGCGTTCGTATGGTGAGCAGCGTACAACAATCACACAGAAAGCGCAGTTTGTGCGATGTAAATTCGTAATTTACTCACAGGCTTAGGGGAAAGCGTTAGAAACTGAGGCAGGAGTCGGGGCGTTGCGGCGCGCTCTGCTTTCGGATGCTTTGACAATACTATTGCACTGCTAGCTGTACAGTACAGTAGTGCAATAAAGTCAGAGCACTCGTTAGCAGCAAGAATTCTGTACGAGTAACCAGTGCACTCAGAATGTGTATGGGAACAAACAGGTCGAGGCAGAGAGTGGCTTCTGCGCATCATGGAGAACTGGATACGGTTCATGTTCACCAAGTCCTGATGCAGACACAAGAACTCGCATGTTTCAAGATGTTATTATCCATAATCCCTGACATTCCACTGACCAAGGTGGGGGGGAGGAGAGGGGCGAAGAGGGAAACACCCAACAAAATGCTCAACAGATCAGTCAGAAATTCAATTTCAAACAATTTGGTGCTCTTTTAACTGGAAACTACATTTCCAAATGCATTGATTTCTTAGATTTTCCTCCTAACAAGCAACGATTCTAAACTGCTGTCAGACAGATGCTCCCAAACTGCATTACAAGGGAGGATTTTCTGGACACCAGAGTTTGCTCTTCTCAGTTGCAGGAGCTGAATCACTTTGAACCGCCCTTAAACGCACACTCATTTCCTGACGTTGTGGATATACATTACTGCTGGGGTTACCACATGGGTGCTCGAGCACCATCACGGTGGGGGTGTATTTCACCTCTCCATAAAGGTGTTTCTTTTCAACAAAACAGTAACTTAATGTAAAAAGTCTGAGAACTCCCAGGGTTTGAAGGCCCCAAGATCCCTAATAACGAAATGCAAAGTAACAGAGGAACGGAGATGGATGATTGCTCTTTGTAGGTCACTTATTGCTAAGGAAACACACACGCAGAGTCGATGGTATTTCTCATTAAAAGACCAGTTAACATTTCTCCTTGGCAAATAACTAGAAGACAATGAGTGCAAAAAAATAAATTAGTGGCAGTCCTATTTTTTAGCTGTTTTTCAAATCACCTTCTGGTCTCAGACATACAATGGCGTGACTTTGACTGCAATAAGAATAACAAGTAACGCAGACAGTATTGCTGGCCAATGCCCTTTTAACATTGCACTGCTTTTTGTGCATCATCACTAGTAGTACAACATAAAAAGGGCACTGGACAGACACCACTAAAGTAAAAGGTAGGTCCACAACACCAAAAATACGGTGACAGAAGTTAACTAAATTGCTCTCAGTGAAGCTCTCAGCTCATCTGGCAGTTTATGCATTTCATACCAAATTTTACTAAATGGATGTCCACAGAACTTCTCTCAGCACAGACTGCTGAGAAGGCACTAGCTCAGCATCTGAAGTCCTGAGCATTAAAGGTTAATGAAGTGGTTGTTGTTCAGAAGGACACATTTATCACCAGCAACTACCAGCTACTGAGTTTTCGTCAGAGGCCTGATTTGGTGTCTGCTGAAGCTGTTGGAAAGATCTCCAGTCCCAAGTGGCTTCAAAGAACAGTGCAGTCTCAGGTGCCCAAGTCCTACAGCACCCAGAATTTTTATTTAAATTGGTAAAAAGTCAGCTTTATAATCTTGTGTCATCAATCTCATCTTATATTGCAGATGTTATGGGTCATCCAGCTTGTCTCACTACTGTGCTTTGAGCAATAGTCTCAAACAACCACCAATTACCTGGTATTATCATACACATTGCTCTTTTTAAGCTCCTACAAACTAGTTGATCCCTGGTTCCAGGAGAATAAAATGAAGCTTTCCCCGAAATGCATGTCAAACCCTCTGGGGAAATAAGAAGTGCTATTTTATCACACTTCTGTGGATAGAGCTGATTTCACCGCAACTTCAGGAAGAAGAAACAATAAGCAGAAGGAAAAGCAAGAGACACAAAGCTGCGATATGAGACGCAGTTGCCAGTGTACATATTTGGATTAGTTTAAACAAAGACAAATACTGCACTTTTGAATGAGGTTTGTATATAGGAAATTAAGAAGTTAAATTCTTTGAGGTGTATTTAAGAAAACACCCTTTTGTTCAAAAAAAGCCAGACAACAGAAAACCAGGTGAAGATGCAGCTGCCTTGTGCCACCCAGCAGCTGTAATGGAAGACAGCAGCCAGGCACAGCCGCTTCCACCTTCTGCTAGAAGAAAGTAACAGAAGAATCAAACAGAAGAATGTGTGAGTAACAGGGCGAAATCAAAATCAATTTGGTTTCAAATGGATTACCCAAACGATTTGGGGTCGTCAGAAGTGGGTGACAGAGCAAGCTGTAATCTCAAAACCTTCAGAAGCTGCCATGCACCATCTGGGCAGATAACAGCCTGGCGAGAACTCTCCACCTAGGAATTATCTGTGCAATGATCCTTTCGGTCTTCTCATAAAGTGGATCATAAGGCAGTGTCCCATCACTGTCTTCTTCCACCACCATTTATAACAGCCCCATCCACTTTAAGGGGGCCAAAACACCTCTCCCACTCTTTACGTGTCCTACAATGAGAACCACTTGCAAGCAAGACTTTGCATAAAACACATAAATAAACCATAATATTAAATAGACAGCAACATCTAACCTAGGTATCTCTAAACACATTTCTAAAGTATTATTTCTAAGCCAGGCTTTAAAAAAAAAAGTAACAACAAAGGATATGGGGAGATCAAGCTTACCCTCTGGGCAAGGCTGAGGTTCTGAATTTGAAATGAGAACAACTTCAGTGTGATGCCGGAGCTGAAATACTCTCCAGCATTTCCTCTCTAAGGATTCAGTGCCATGACTGCAGTTCAGTAGCTACAGGAGAGCAGAAACAACCCCACCTCCTCAAAAGCAGAGTTTCTTCAAAGAAAAAACTCAAACCACCCCACCTTGGCTTTAGAGCGCAGTAAAACTGAGAACTGGGAATTTGGGTAGTTTGAATTCTCTGATCTTTCAGCTGGTATTTGCTCAGATTGTTATTTTTCATTTCTTAACAAAAATAGTACCATAGCTTAAAATACTTGCTCCAAAGTGTCTTACTGTTGCAATGACACGCAGGTCACCCTGACAAAGGCAAGTCAGCAGAAGCAGCTCACATTTGGTCAACTTTCAGCCAGTCGCCTCTTTCCAGACCACAAACTGCTCCTAACGCTCTAAGGGACACATCAGGCTGGTGCTGGAGTGAAGTGACTGAAGAAGCAGTGACGGAAGCAGAAGTGAACTGCAGAAGTTTACGCACAGGGCATTAAGCCTCACACGGATCTTGTGTCTGAAAGGCGAGCACTCACTAAGTTAAGGGATAACGTGAATATACGGTATTTCCCACCGTGTGCTCCCAGTGCTCCTCCCATTCTTAATCTCTCTTGAATACTCCACTTTGGTGATGGTACGGTGTACAGATAAGAACAGGAGACGATTAAACGCATTTTTACTTATTTCCTAATGAGAACTCGAAATGAAGATTCCCAGAGCAGAAAAACCACAAAGGTCTGCCTATTGTATTATTTGTCTCTGTAGAGAATCACGTACTTTTTTCTCCACGAGGACACCTCTAGTTTTATCAGTTAAAGTACCCGGCACTGCTACTAGGACAACTCAAATGACAACAAAATTCTGGAAGTTTCCAGGCAAAAACAAAAGGGTGGAGAACTATGTCAGTACAAGCATTTTAATTTATGTAAGGATTTAAGAATAGAAATTATATTATCTACTAAGCATTTGGATACATAAAATATTCCCTAATCATTCTAACTAAAAAAAAAAGTGTAAACAATATCATATTATATAGAATCAAAAATGAGGAGCAAAATTTGAAGGATGCCCGAGGGAACTTGGCTGTTTAAAGAGGCAGCTTTCCAGCGCCTCTCAGTATATGAAAGCATAGCATAGCTTTTTTTTTTTCGGGTTGGTTTTT
>NW_010394184.1:0-245 GCF_000710305.1 Buceros rhinoceros silvestris
CCCACCGCGGCCCCGCGGCTCTGCCTCTGGCACGACCGCGGCACCTTGCCATGTCGGACGCGCAACATCTCCTAGGATCGCTTTCCTCCCGGCAGCCCTGATGCAGTATTTCTGAGGCTAATGATACTGTTCGACCCTCCTCCCGACGCTGGGTGTTTCCTGGGGAATGCAGAGGCGGGATCCCAGGTGGGGGTGCCCCTGGTACAAGCCCGTGGGCATTTGTCAGCAAGAAATGACACGGACTC
>NW_010394185.1:0-268 GCF_000710305.1 Buceros rhinoceros silvestris
CTGACAGCCGGTGAGCCCCCTCACCTGTGCCCCCCGTGGCAGTGACAGGCCTGCCCTCACGGCCATCCACAACGGCCGAGACACCGATGGTGTAGGTGACGCCAGCACGCAGACCCTCGATGGTGAAGGCAGTGGGGCTGGCGGGGAGGAAGCGGGATTGTTCCAAACCTAGGAGAGACAGCTGGGATGGGAAGGGCTCTGGCACTACCGCGGCAGCGCCCTGCGGTCCCCACACTCACCGTCAGTGCATCGCCACGACAGCAGGTAG
>NW_010394185.1:487-737 GCF_000710305.1 Buceros rhinoceros silvestris
TCACCCGCAGCTCTGAAACGCTGCCCACCACTGGGTACTCTACACAGCCCCGTGGTACCACGGTGTCACCTCGGGGTGCCCAGAGGGGCCCTGCAGCCACCCTGGTGCCTCGAGGGCTTGCAGGGGGATAGGTGAACGCATGCCAGGGGCAGGAATACACAGTACCAGGGCTCCCAGTGCCACACCCGGCAGGGACTTACTGAGGCGGATGCTGAGCGTGGCAGCACTGCCCTCCCGGCTGCCTGCCAGC
>NW_010394185.1:909-1185 GCF_000710305.1 Buceros rhinoceros silvestris
GCACCAGGTAGGCAATGCCCTCCCGCAGGTCACCGAGCTCCAGCCCCGTCTGGCTGCCTGGGACACGCCTTGTCCTCTCTGTGCCATCTGCCAGGAGGGGGGCAGCCGCGGACCCTCAGCACCAGCTGGCCAGGGTCCCCCAGGTACCGCCCCTGTCTGCAGACTCACCCTGGGTGTTGCGCACCACCACTTTGTACTCGGTGGCACCAGGGACGCCAGTCCAGCTCAGCCTCGCCCGCTTGCCCACCTCCTCGACAAGCCGCAGGTTCGACACGG
>NW_010394186.1:0-264 GCF_000710305.1 Buceros rhinoceros silvestris
CCCCCTCCTGCCGTTAGATGCCCTGACCCCTTCCTTTTTCCTTCCCCCTTCAGGGGCTGGTGGAACTGTGTTTGCAGTGCGGGGGCCCAAGTGGACCGGACGGATGGGCAGCAGCTGGCGAGGTGAGCGGAGCCGAGGTAGGGGGGGACGGTGTCACCCACCCGGTGGGATATGAGGTCATGCTGCTCAGGGATGGCACGTGCCGGTGGGGGTGATGATGATGGGGTGGAGCGGGGCTGGCTCACCGGCATCTCTCCCCTGCTT
>NW_010394187.1:0-1097 GCF_000710305.1 Buceros rhinoceros silvestris
CCAGAGAACCCAGGCGGAACATTTGGCACTCAGGTCGTACCAGACTGTTGCGGGGAGATGCTAAGTCCTGATAGATGGTGCTGCACCAGCTGAGGCTGCGATGAGGGAAGACAATAAGTCTTGATACAGGGAGCAGAGTTGAGGCTGCGACACTAGAAGACAACAAGCCTTGAGTTATGCTCAGACAGCTTGTGAGATCTCCTGACTCTCGCCAGAAGGCAAAAGCTCTCCTTTATTATTTTTGCAGCAAGTGGCAAGCAAGCTCAAGCTCACTCAAGTCCAAAAGCTCAAGCCCCTTCATTTTTTCCCAGTTCCGTTTTTATACAAGTTTTTCTAACTCTACCGGCTAACAGACAATTCTGTATCACTGTGGGAGAGAGACCCGAGACCGCTTCATTTTCTTGTTTCCTAACCTTGGTTCTGTTCTCCGGCATGCTCAGCCAGGCACATGGTGACTGCGTTCGGTCACTGTCACACACCCTGAGCAGCGTTCCACTCGGTTAACATCCGATCATTCCACATTTATTCTGTTTCTGCACCCTCATCTATCATTCCACATTTATTCTGTTTCTGCCACCTCATCTCGATGTTCTCACAGGGCCGTCACTCCTCTGTCTTCGATATCCATCCTACGAGCCTTTGCTCTGTTGCCAAACAGGTCTTTAAAGGTCATTATTAGCAAAGCTGCCTGCAGCTCTGAATACCAGCAATTCCTTTAGCCATTATTAAAAGCAAAGCCACCTACAGGGTCTGACACAAACAGTGTCTTGAGGATAATTAACAGAAAAAGCCATCCGTGATGATCAGCGCGAGAGCCAGGGGCTGCGGCACCCTGCTGCACCAAACAAGAGGTTGTTTTCTCCTCCCCTTCCTGGTTCCCTTGTGCTCGCTCTTTTGGGCTGCCAGTGGCTCTGGCATCTCATCTCCCTTCTGTTGTTTTTTTGTTCCTGAGGGTACAGCACAGTGATGTGCTGTGTCAGGCAGGGAGCGGGTCTTGCACCTCCACATGCAGGCAGCAGGAGCAGAACAGCTGCTCACAGATTGCACTGGCCACCAGCCAGTACCCAGACTGGGTTGGCGGGTGAGTCGGCGAGCAA
>NW_010394187.1:1125-3014 GCF_000710305.1 Buceros rhinoceros silvestris
ACCGGTGGCTCAGAGTTTCCACTGCCCACCAGCCAGTCACCAGACTGGTTTGGCGGTGCAGCGGGCAGCACAGCACTGCTGCCTGCAATGAAAGAGGGTCCTGACCCCCCTCCTGTCCTCCCTGGATGCTGTCGGCAAGGGCTCACGCTCCCTTATGTCCCATTTCAGCTGCTGCTTGGACACAAAATGCTGGTAACAGCAGGGTTGAGGCTGTATTGCTGCAGCCTGGTGCTGGATTCCTCGCTGCCTTCTGTGCCCCATCGCTGGCAGCTCGACCCGGTGATTCCCGATGCTCGAGATCCTGAGGGACCTCCAGCACAGGACTTCCTCGTTAAGGTGGGCTGGGTGGTGCCAGGCAGGGCTGGGCGATGCTCAGTTGAGGCGGGTTCAGGCTTGGGCTTTCTCTGCATTTACTAACCTGCCAGCTGCTTGGTTTCAGGCTGAGAACCTCGGCCTGTTCCCCAGATGCTTTTCTGCAGCAGCAGAAGACGACAGTGGAGGCTCTTGGTGGGTTTGGTAGCTAAGTGCACATCATGGTGGATTTAATAACTAAATTTTACAATTGTGTCGGACCTCCCCTGTCCTCCAGCGTTACTCACCTGAAAGGTATTTATCAGAGCTCTGATGGGTGCAGTGTTTGTGGCCTGCAAGACTGCTACTGGAGAGACAATTTCTTACTGCAGATTATCCCCTGTGGCTAAAGATGGTGATAAACTAAAGAGACAGATCAGTCTGGACGTGTTACCAGGGGATGAGATGGCTTTATTAAGCTTCCTATTTATAAACTGCAGCCATGAGGAGAAGTAATAATACTACCCTAATATTTTTTTGGATGGGTTGGGAGGTAATCAAATGGGCGCTTTTTGTTGACGCAATTTTGAGATTAATGTTCTTGTTTTCTAAAGCAAGAAGTTTGATGATGCTGATAGTCACTTCTGCGATGTAAATACAGAGGAGGGTGTGTGTGAGAGAGCAAGAGCTGTGTCTGGCTTTCAGGAAACAAAGTATGTCCCAGAGAGCGTGTTAAAGTTTTGGTTTCCTTCTGCATCCATTTGCTGCAGGGGAGGTTTCCTGGTCTCCTTTGGCACTGTGTCCCCAGCAGTCATCCTGTGCTGGGCATCTGCCCCCTCTGGGACTGTGAATCACCCGCTGGCAGTGTTTGCTGAGAGCCCTTGGGGAGCACCTCACTGCTGGGAGGAGACCAAGCCTTGCTGGCACTGGGTGAAGCAGCTCCTCGTGATGTCGGCTGGAGGGTGACCTGAGACGGGGCAGGGAGAGGTAAGGAGCGAGGTGTGTCAGGCGGGAGGTTTATAGAGTGTGGCTGCAGCTTTGGGGCACAGGCAGGAACTGTAACGAGGAGTAAGTGTGAGCTGTATTTTAAGCGAATTGAATCAGGCTGCGGTGCTGAACTGCCTGGTGTAGAAACTGCTGGAACTGCTGGGCCTGTGGAGAGCTCTCCAAAAACTGCCTCTGACGTGCAATGGGTGAAAGATTCCTGCAGGAAAAAAGGTGCTTTTCCCGGCAGCAGCTCAGAGTCCGGGCTGGGGTTTGACCTCTGCCGCCTGGCTCAGAATTCAGTGTGGTCCAACATTTTACATTCAGCTTTAAGAAAGATGGTTGAACTGCATGGGGGCTGGTTCCAGCACTGAGATCTGTATTTGCACGGGGACGCTTCACCCTTCCGCTCGCCTGTGTTCAGATCTTTCTCTAAACCTGGACTGTGGAAAAGAATTCCAGTTCATAAACGACATGACGAGATCTTGTGGCTTCTCTTTTCTGTGTGGGATTTGGGAGAGCCACGTGACAAAGGGAGAAGAAAGGACTTTAAAAGGTGCCCTGTGGGTGGACATTCAGTCTCGACATGTGGTTTGAGACTGGCTTCCGTGCCG
>NW_010394188.1:0-269 GCF_000710305.1 Buceros rhinoceros silvestris
CTGATCACTCGTTGTCGCTGGGACTTCCTCTTTCCGGACTTCCTCTTTCCGCGCCTTCATAGGGGCGACTTCTACTCGTTCTGGTGGAGAGGTGGCAGTAGTTCTTGTGTAGTGCCTGCTCTTGATGGTAAACCACATCTGGACCAAGTTGGAGATAACTGATACAAACAGAGTTATCGATGACAGAGAATTCATAGAACCTCCTTTTTCAACCGCCATTGGTCCAATGTCGAATGGAGAGGTGTGATTACTCATTATCCATTCGCTAG
>NW_010394189.1:0-2148 GCF_000710305.1 Buceros rhinoceros silvestris
TTCTTTAAAGGCATAAGTCATTCAATATTTGGCAATAGGTGAAGCAAACATGCTTCCTTTTAGATTTTACAGGTTTTCAAATAATCTGTATTTGCCACTGGTAGTTTTTGATTTCTAGAATTAAAGACTTCGTCCAAGATGATGCAGCAATATAGCAGATTTAAGCCTGTTTTTCGTTTCTCTTCCACAGACCTTAGCAAAGGATTAAATAAATGTAATCTGCTTTAAGGCCCAACTAGGAGATCAATCTGTGGTTCATCTTTTAATACAGTATTTCCTAAGTATCTTCCTGTCAGCAGGTCTGCACAGAAAAGAACCAAATTATTATCCATATATGTGAGAGGATATCAAGCAAAATAAACTTCCACAGATGAGAATTCAAGTTTATAATTTCCTTTAATAAAATTATACGTAAAAACAAATTACCTCACGTGGCACAGTGCTTTGAAGATGTACCATGTAAGTGAATCTTCCTATCTGATTATAATTAAATCACAAAAAGAACAGCTGAGGCACTGGTGCAACATGGTCATCAGTTGCTTCCTAGATCTTGGGCGTGAAAAGGTAAGTTCAGTCTTGGGCTGGGTGGTTTAAGTCTATTGATTCATCAGTCCAATGACTGCGCTGGCTGAGGTACCCTATGTTTAAATTTATTTATAAAAAAAAATTGTTGTTCTGGATAAGGTGGACAACTGTATCTCTCATAGTAAAAAAAGGTTTCTGGAAGCAGTCAATATCAACAGAGCATCTGGAAAAATTCCTGTATGCAGAATTGAGATTTCCATACGGAGGTCTGGTGAATAACTGAAGATCCCCTAGGGGAAAGGTATATAAATGACACCTTGCTGAAATCAAGGGCAATGGCTAAGCACCAACCTATCTAACTAGAAGCATGATCAAGGTCTGTTATTTGGTTGTCAATATACTACTAAAATTCATTGGTTTTCTTTTTCCTTTTTCTTTGTTTTTAATCACTGCCAACCCAGCCACCCTCCTTGTGAAAAAGTGAGGTGCCAGTCTATTTAATTTCCCCCCCTCTCTGTAGTCATATCAAGTCAAGTCAGGTCACTCTAAAGAAAATCACCAATTTGACTGAGTTATTAAGTGCCAGGCCATTTTTAAGAGAATTATATTTTTCCATTACAGCAGTTCATAAAATCTCAGTTGATCTAAAGATACAGAAATGACACATCAGCAGAGTCAACCAACAAAACCCCCTATTACTCGATTCCCTCTGCTCTCACCGTCCGTTCTATTCATCAGTGTCTATATTGATAGGTAACATTTCACTCAAGGAAATCTTACGGTGATTTTCTAAAGAATTCCAGCAAACTCAGTTGCTAGAAAGAATATATTAAGTTTATCAGAACTAGATTATTCTGGCACACTTCAGACACTCAGCAGCCTCACCTATTCATCCATTTTCAGACAGTGAAATAAATGGGGTGTTGGAATTTGCTATCTGTGTCATAACCTACGAGACCCTGCGTTGCGTAAGCTCAGTCTGTGTCATGCTGAGCACTTGCTTGCCACGTAGCATTAGGACAAGGTAATGAAGATAGTGTTACCATACATCACTAGGTGATGTATTATTCTCTACCTTCCCTTCAGTAATAAGCATTCCGCAGGAGTGTTTTTTCTTTAAACTACAAGTGCGTGGGGAAAAAAAAAAAAAAAGTAAAAAAAATTGTTTTTCGCCTCTCAAGACTTCATTTATTTAGTTCATCCTTCCGCAGGAGGTTTTTTTCTTTAAACTACAAGTGCGGTGGGAAAAAAAAAAAAAAAGTAAAAAAAATTGTTTTTCGCCTCTCAAGACTTCATTTATTTAGTTCATCCCAGTTCTACAACATCAATGGCCAAACACCATCAGTAAAGCGTTAAGATTGCCAGCATTAGGGGCTTCAATGTTTTCAGTGGAAAGCAATTAGGTATCAATAATTAAAAGCAAACGGAGGTTGCAGGAGAGACAGCAGCCAGTCAAAAAGCCAGTCAGTCCCTCGCCGTCCCTGCGCCACCCGAGCTGGGAGAGTTTGGGCGTTGTGCAAATCTCTCTTTCGGCCGCAAGGTGTCGCTTCCCCCCCGTTGTTTGAAGCCCTTCGGGTGACGGACCTGCCGGTGTCGGCCTGCGCAGCCCCGGAGGTTGAGAGC
>NW_010394190.1:0-968 GCF_000710305.1 Buceros rhinoceros silvestris
ACTCAAACCTTAATGTGAACAGTCTGTGCTTAATACTTGCCATCCATGGGAAACATCATGCAACAGGAAAGGAAACTGATGATGTCACAACATGGCCAGCTGGAGTTGGAGCTGTGCTATATCCAAAACTAAGTCAGCCTCAGCCTCCTTTTCAGAAGGCCAGCTATGAAGTCTGGGTATCAACAAAGCACACATCTGGTCTCCACCGGTACCTCATCTCACACAGCACCCACAAGACGATCCTCAAACCCTTCACAGCTTTCATGGTTTTCACTGATCTTCATCGTGTGAAGACAGGCTCCACTCAAAGACATGCTGCACAGGCAACT
Organism: Buceros rhinoceros silvestris; assembly: GCF_000710305.1. Classification (NCBI taxonomy): domain Eukaryota; kingdom Metazoa; phylum Chordata; class Aves; order Bucerotiformes; family Bucerotidae; genus Buceros; species Buceros rhinoceros. Next base: position 330 of record NW_010394190.1, read on the forward strand.
TCTGACAAAGTAGACACCCGGTCTCCACCGGTACCTCATCTCACACAGCACCTACGAGACGATCCCCAAACCCTTCACAGCTTTCATGGTTTTCACTGATCTTCATCGTGTGAAGACAGGCTCCACTCAAAGAAATGCTGCACAGGCAACTTCTCCTGACCATGGACAACATTTGAATCCTTCCCATGTGAACGTGACAAACGAGCATTCTTCCAGTAACATCTGAAGGAAACACAACGATGAAAGTCTTTCTCTTCACAACTGTAAACTCAAAAGGCACAAATGGGACAGTCAGAGAGATGTAACACATCTGGTCTTCCACACAGTACCAAAGGCTGCAGCTCACCTTTAGATCACCACAATGAGCAAGGCAAGAAGTGAACACATGCAGAAAGGAAGGGAGCAGAACATACTCTTCTAGATTAAGGCACTTAAGAGTAGGTCTGTAATTCAGGTATTTATGAGGTAGCACATTCACACTTTGCTCTTCCCCAAGTTCCCCTTATGGAATTTTGTCATGAGGATATCATTAAGCTGTTAGTTAAGACAGGATGACAACCTGCAGATACACAGGAAGAACCTCCCAGGGCTCCTCATGCAGCTTCTACCAGGAACAACATGGCTTCTAGCAAAAATTCT
>NW_010394191.1:0-5149 GCF_000710305.1 Buceros rhinoceros silvestris
AGGACGGGGCTGATGCGGGTGCGGGAGTCGGCGCCTCGGCAGTCCCGAAGGGCCGCGGAGGAAAGCGCCCGTGCTGCGTGCGTGCTGGAGGGACTGGACACCCGCTACTGGTGGTGAGCAGCAGGAGCGGGGGCTGCTGGAGGGGCCCGTCGGTGGTGCCCCAGGCATCGCCAGCAGGGGCACGTCTCCAGCAGGCCACTCGGGTACCTGCGTTTCCCGGCGCAACACGATTTGTAACTTTCTGTGTTTTAAATGAGAAGATCAGCAGCAGGAGCGGGGGCTGCTGGAGGTGCCCGTCGGTGGTGCCCCAGGCATCGCCAGCAGCGGCACGTCTCCAGCAGGCCACTCGGGTACCTGCGTTTCCCGGCGCAACACGATTTGTAACTTTCTGTGTTTTAAATGAGAAGATCTGTGTATGCGTCACCGAAGTGCTCCCATGATGAGAGATTACAAATTCAAAAGCCTGTGCAAGAGCTACAGCCACTCCTAATGACTGTTCCTGAAATAGATGAAAAGCACTGGTCCCGCATGAACTTACTGTGTAGATAAATCCCGCAGTTTCCCCCGACTCTAAAGGAATAGTTCTATGTACAGTCCTGGGTTAAAAAGTAAAAACGGAACCTCAACGTCATATGTTTTCCCACTGAAAGAGCTGTCTGTATCCATCCAGTTCCAACCTGTGCTCCTCTGGCAGTGCTTTTCCAGGATTTTTATCTGTTACAAACTGGATTCCATTCAGGGAGAAAGATCTGCATCTACAGGGGGCGGTTGTCAGGATGATCGAGGTGGGGAGTCACTGTGGTGGTTTGTACCTGTGCCCCTTACATCTGCACTCTGAACTACACCGACCATCTCCATGCTGCTTTTCACCCGGTTCTGATCGGACTGCCGGCTCACCCACGTGCTTTATTGCGTGTGTGGTTTGTTGTGAGTCGGGCACACCAAAATTACTGGGGCTGTCTGGGTGAAGCTTCTCCAGAAGTGGGCAAGTGAGGAAAAGGTGTGAGTTCAGACGAGTTCAGGAGCGGTCCTGAGGACTGGACAGGGACTGCTCCAGCCCGCCTCCCACCCCAGTTCATTCTGCAGCTGTGCGTAGCGTGTAGAGAGTCACCAGGCACCTGAGTTCATCCGAACAGGTCTGTAACAGCGCAAATTCTGGAAAGGGACTCCTTGCAGTGCAGATCTCAGCATGTCATTTGATTTCTGATCAGTAGAAAGATACTAAAAATACATTGGAGCAATAGGAAAATGCCAGGTAGGAGGTAGGTGGCACGGAAGTCCGAAGAAGACATGAACATTGGTAATTCCAGATGTGCCTTGGAGCCATTACGGAGCCGCAAGGAAGGCACAGCCAATGCTGGGCCCGTAGAGGGAGTTAAAATGTGAAATTCTAGGTAGGTGGTGTCCTAGTAGGGCCCTTGACCTCATGAGAAAGGGCTGCTGTCGTCCAGGCTCCAGATAGATGTCTATGTCCTCTCAGACAATCAGAACATCAGAAGGCCTAACGGATGAATAAAATAATAATAACTGATGAATAAAAGCAATTTTATTCATCAGTCCAGGACCAAGGAAAGTCCTAAAACCAGATTATGGAAGCAGACCAGGAGATGAGTGTTTTAAAGAATGTTTTTTGAAAGCTATCGCACAACATCCACACACCCCCACTCCCGCCTTTGGGATCCAGCGTATCTGTATCAGGATAAAGTTCACGAGTCTCAGCTTTCAGGGCTCTGTAGAGCTCAACTTCCTGAAGAGCAGCGGGTTACCCCTGACCTTCCCACAGCACCTCTCTCTATCCTGGCAACTACAACAGCAGCCTGGGAAAGCGGGGGGTTCTCTGAACCCTCCTTCCCGCATACTGAGATGGAACCACATGACTTCAACATCTAAGGCTCCTCAGTGGAACAAAGAGGACAAGCTGATCACAGTCACTATGAAGTTTTGCGGAAACCCAAACCCTCAAAGTTTAGCAGCTGAGTATTTCATTTTCTTGAGTGAAAATGGCTACAGCCTGCACCGTTTACAAAGTACTCGTGCACTTCCACTTTTAGGAGGACAAGAGTTTTCCAATTTTTAGGGTTTTTTAGTTTAGTTCATAGCTCCTATATTGTGAAATCCTATTCTTCACTGTTTTTAAAATCTACGAAGGATCTGCAAATCATGTAATAGATTCCATGTGCGCATGAAGAACACTCCTGGAAGGCAAAACCACTAAATTGCCCATAAATGGAAAGCACAAATTCTGCAAATGTATAAATTCATGGAGGCCACAAAAAACCCCCAGAAAATACCCATTTCCCTCACCAGCATCCACAGAGAAGGACTCAGCATTACTGTGAAACCCAACCACTCTTCCATGAACAAATAATGAAAGCCAACTGAAAATGTTTCACAAATACTGACCTTCCCACTCACTGAACCAACGTGCTCCATCCAGTAAGTTTCATCCAAAAGCAGAGGGGACATGTCAAACCAGCACCACACCAGAAAAAACCTGTCCAAAATGAACAGCAGCCTGCACAGCTCAGCAGGTCATGTCACTGCGAATGTTCCTGTGCATCACCAGCCTTGCTAAAAAAACCCAGAGTCCGGCCAGAATCAGTGATTTCCCTCAGAGCAGGTGCCCATGGCAGTTCCAATAGCACATCCGCAGGGACGGCCTTTTGATGAACGTCTCAAACCGTACCAAAAATCTCAGCGGGCCTGTCGTAGAAGGGCTGTCTCGCCTCTCACCGCTGCCTTTTACCACAGGTCTGCATCACAGTCGCCTCCTTCCGACTGACACTTGTTCCGCATGCCCCAAAACAGAATAAAGCTTCCTCCTGAAGCAATTAATGGGAATCCTCATCTTCCTCTTGGAACTCCTCATCCACATCTGTATCTGTAGCTTCTTCTCATGGCTGCAGCTATCAGTGCAAAACTGCAGCTGGAATTTTCCAGTAGCACTAAAACTGAGCTGGAAGCCGCCACCTCTCTCTGGTATTCTCACCGGGCTCTTCCCAGCTCAGTTACTCACTCACTCTCTGTCCCACTGCTTAGGCTTGAGTCATTATGAAGGTCTTTGTGCCAATCTTCACAGCCTTTTACAGGACTAGGTGAGGTCACCTCAGGTATGCACAGGGAAGAGCTCCAGCTCATCAGGTTATACCCCACCAGCTGCTAGAGCCATGAAATTGGTAACTGCTGATACGGAATGGGAGCAAAAATTCCACAAGACCAGGACCTGACTAATGCAGCTCGCTCCCGGAAGAGATGAAAGCAAGTTACCACTTCCAAGAAACTGTGGGTTTAGATACCATCTTCGGATGGAGTCAGGCTCTCACAAGCTTCTGTCTTCCAAGCACAAGAAAAGACAGTGACATACTGGAGCAAGTGCCACCAGTCCAATGTGGTTAGTGGCTGGAAAACGTGGAGTGTCTCAGAGAGCTGGGTTGGTTTGCCTGTAGAAGACAAAGCTAAGGAAGGATCTCGGCTGCTGTCCACAGGTACCTAATGGGCGGTGGAGAGGATGATGCCACACACTTCTCAGAGATGCCCCACAATAGCAACGGACACAAATTGCAGCAAGGGAAATTCTGACTAAACATAGGGAAAAAAGTCTTCACGTGATGAGTTATCAAACTTTGAAATCAGCCCCGTTTGAAGCAAGCAGCTGGACCATACGGCCTCCAAAGATCCCTTCCTCTAAACCGCTTTGTGAGTCTGTAATGTTTTTCCTACAGAATGAAGAAGAAAATAAAGAAGTGGTAGTGAGGTTAACCACAGTTCTGAAATTGTCTGCGTGACCCGACACCGCTTGGGCTTTGTTTGCAATGCACAGTGCTCAAAGTGGCTAATGCACCTACTGGGCACTGCACGACAGGATGTGCAAAACCGAGCTGGCGTGGCCGAATAAATAGGAAATGGCAGCATCCTTCCAGGGGGATTAGCACGCATGCTGATTGCTGCGCTGGTACTCCTCACTGCCTACCGCTTTGAAGCCAGCTCGATGAACTGGAGATAGGCTCTGAACTGCTCCGTGCCTCAGGATTTCATGTATACGGTGAGAATGATCATTCTGCCTTGTCTGTTTAGATTGCAAACAGTTCCGGGGTAGCGGTCCTCTTTTAACGTAAAGAAATGGAACACCTCAGGCCCAGGGCCTGAACTCAGGGTCGTGCAGTGTGCTCTCACAAATAAAATTTATATATGACGATATATAATAACAATATCATAAGCAGCCCAAGAAGCTTAGATTTTCTCTTCCACCCAGTCTTTCATAGCAAAAAATGGGTTAGAAAATGTGAGTAAGTCGATCTTTCAGACTGAACGGAACAGCTCTGGAATCACATCTATAAACACTAAACTCATGATTCCAGCTCTGTTATTTCCCTGGAAGTTACAGAAGGAAGTCAGTGACTTTGAGAAACTTTATATTTACAGTGCAACACATTTGTCGCTTTCTCCAGTAAAAGACTTTTCTCTGTAGTTTTGGTATTTATTTCTGGTTGGTGAGGAAATGTCACTTGGCAAGACATTCGGGAAGCGGTTCAACCAAACGAACCACAAATATTAGCTACCAGCTTCTGATTTAGTCTTTTGATGGTTTTGGAAAATGTAACCCTGGAAAAGAAATGAGCTGGCATTCTCAACCCTCCAGACAAACACATTTGCTGCTTTCTCCAGTAAAAGACTTTTCTCTATAGTTTTGGTATTTATTTCTGGTTGGTGAGGAAATGTCACTTGGCAAGACATTCGGGAAGCGGTTCAACCAAACGAACCACAAATATTAGCTACCAGCTTCTGATTTAGTCTTTTGATGGTTTTGGAAAATGTAACCCTGGAAAAGAAATGAGCTGGCATTCTCAACCCTCCAGACAAATGGACCAAGGGAGCTGGGTCACAGGTCGTATTTGTTTTCTTTCATTCTCCATGTGCGATTGTAACACCGTTTAATGAGTTTCTAGAACCTCCTGACCAAAATGAACTACAGTTACAACCAGAAGGCTGGCAGGCACAGAGGCAGGTTGTACACGTACCGGGACAGCTACGAGTAGGACAGCACAGAAAGACTGTGAAACGTTGGGGGTTTTTTGCACGATACTCCAGGGACAGCTTTAACTAGACGTGTCAACAGATCGGCAACAGCCACTAAAAATCTCAGGCTTTT
>NW_010394192.1:0-234 GCF_000710305.1 Buceros rhinoceros silvestris
GGGTGGGATGGGGACGATGGGTGGGATGGGGACGCTGCGGGCAGACTGGAGCAGGACCAGTGTCCTGGCCATGGGCTCCAAGGAGGAGAGAGTTGCCCTGGAGCACGGTGAGGGGGGGCTCCACCTGGGTGTTTGGGGAAGAAGCCCTGGCCACAGCGGGCCAGCACCCTGTCAGCCACATGGCCACCAGCCTGGGGGGGCTTGGGCTGCCCAGATTGGGCAGGGGGGGGGGCC
>NW_010394193.1:0-253 GCF_000710305.1 Buceros rhinoceros silvestris
ACAGATGGAGGACAGCCCCATGCACCCCTGCCTCGCAGCTGCAGGGAACGTCCGTCTGAGGGTCTGTGCACACAAGCCCCAAGTCCTTTTTACCTGTTGCTTCTCCCCAAGCAAGCTTTTTTTTTTTTTTACCAGCATATTCCTTGCAGTCTTTTCCCACAAACTTTGTGCTGATCTGCTGGATTCCCTTCAACAGGCAGCACTGCACAGAGGCTTTTAGCAGCCAGCAATCACTGGGGGGGGGGGGGGGGCC
>NW_010394193.1:357-1313 GCF_000710305.1 Buceros rhinoceros silvestris
GGGGGGTGGGGGGGGCCGGGGGGGCAATCAAAGCTGAGAGACAGGAAAAGCCAGTTAGTACATCTCCCTTGCTAGAAAGAACCATTTCCCTATTTTCTTTTCTAAGGCAGCCTGCTGCTATTAAGCATTTTCACTTTGAAGTCGAGAACAACTGCGGCGTATTGTACTGTAATCACTGCTTTTACCTTGTGGGCCAGAGACAGAGTGTTCAGAGACATAACAGTTCAGCAGCGCCAGACACGATGTTATTGGGACAGCGACAGAGAGGCAGACCCACGCATCAGAGAGCAGACAAACCCAGCGCATTTGAGTCACCGGGAGCTGTACTGCAGGAACAATCCAGCTCTGGTTCCCAGCGGAGGAGATTGCATCCTCTCTCACCATCCCTCCCCTGTTTCATCTGGATTTTTCCCCCTTGCAGTAGCAACAGTGGTCCAAGAATCAATAGGGTACCGAGAGACACATTCTAAAACACTGTTATTATGGGCTGAGGTACAGCAGTTGGGTTATGCCATCCCTCCAGAGTAAAGGGCCCCCTTCCAAACACAAATCAACCCAGAAATCTAAGGCTCTATCTTCCTCCTGTGACAGCCCACATTCAGCTTCCTTAGCAAGAAATATTTCAAAGGTGTTGCTACTTCCAAACCTATTCTCACTCTCTGAAACGCAGACTCGCAAAAATGCAGGTAGAATGTCTGTGCTGCCTTGTACAAGATGGGCTGCAGATCTGGGTTTACTGCTCTTAAATAAGAGGGGGGGCGGGAAAAGTCATTTTCTTTTCACGTGAGGACAGAAAGCAGCCCACCTCGGGTTAAACACATTAAGAAAAACCCGCTGTACGAAGCAAGTAAAGACAAAGCCGTAGCGTGGCCGGAGCTGCCCTGCGCTGCGGTCTGGGTGCAGCAGCCCTCCCTCCGGAGAACACCCGCACCAGCCCCGGCCGGGGGCCGGCCCCA
>NW_010394194.1:0-517 GCF_000710305.1 Buceros rhinoceros silvestris
GTGCTGCTCTGGCTCGGTTTGGGGTTAGCCATGACTGGTGCCGTGGGAAGGGGCACAAGTGGTGCCATCAGAGACACTGTGGGGCACCCTGGAAAGCCCAGTGCCTGCCTGCCCTGGGCTGTCCCCGCTGGCACGCTGGGTGGAAGCAGGCAGGGGAAACTGCCATGTGTGCTGTGCCCGCCAGTGGAGTGCCCCCACCCTGGTGGCTTTCCCCGCCAGTGGAGTGCCCCCACCCTGGTGCCAGGGCCATGCCATGACCCCAGGGTGCAGCTGGAACAAGAGCTGCCACCTCCACGGCCTCTTGGGCTGTACCTGGAACTGTCAGGGGCCCGGGGGGCACAGAGATGAGGGTGCCCCAGGTCGTCCCAGATGCCAGTGGCTGAACAGCGACCTGGCTTGCCCCAGTTGTCCTCTTGCTCCCCAGTGTGGGCTACGGGGCTAGGTCACACGCGACAGTAGGAAATGTGCTGCTGGCCGGGACCAGTGAGTGGCTGGGGGTGCACCCGCGGCGGCTCGC
>NW_010394194.1:621-2431 GCF_000710305.1 Buceros rhinoceros silvestris
TGGGCAGGTTCTGCCCGTGATGGGAGGGTGAGGCAGGGGCACGGGGATGAGGGGCCTCGCCCACTGCCCCACGGCATAGAGCTGTCCCTGCAGCACAGCAGGGTCCCTCTGGGCAGGGGGAGCCCCGGGGAAGTGCAGGAGCTGAGCGTCCATCGGGGTCATCCTGGACAAACGGATCACCCTGCAGCCCTCCGTGGGAAGGTACCGGTGCCACAGTGCCATGTGTAAAGGGACTGTGATTTCCAAGAAAACTCATTTTGAAGCTGACTGGAGTCTGTCAGAGTAAATTAGTTGCAGTTTCAGTGAGCCACTTGTTTCTGCTTTAACCCTGGGAAAGCAACTGGCCTACAAATGTTTACCTTATGAGGTAAACCATCAATATCCTTGAAATTTTGATTAAAAAAAATACTGGACTAGAGCATCTTGTGGGTTTCTTTTTTTTTTTTTCCTGTTTCGTTTTACCATATGCCAGAAGCATGGCTTGAGTTAGGGCTTTGGCAGAGGCTTTTATCATGATGGATATAGTGGAGGATAGAAAAGAAATTTGGTTATCAGAGGATGCCAGAACTCAGCTTCCTAGCACATACATTTAATAATGCAAAAGTTCTCCTTTAAAGGTCTCCTTAGAACAAATCCCAGTCATCACAAAATCCATCGAGATAAATTAAATTACATTTTAATAGTGGAGAACTCATTCCTGGGCCGGGCGCAGCAGTGAAAGTATGTTCTCCCTTAGACAAAAGTAGCCTCATGTCCCACCAAAATTCTGAATGTTACCATATGAAAAACTTAATTGGAAGTGAAACCCAAAGCTCCCCAGGCAGAGGCACTCCGAGAGACTGTCAGGGCTGTGGCAGCTCTCTTGCCGACACTGCAGTCACTTGAGCATTATTATTCTTCCCCCTTGTAAGCGAAAAGGCGTCTCCAGGAAATGGCATCCAGTCCGCCTTTGCTGGAACTGTGTCGGGAAGTGGCTGGTCACAGGCAGTTTTGTCCAGCACAACCCCAGCGCTTCCTCGGAGAGCACGGATGTGAAACAAGGAGAAGGACCGTGCCTCCTGCACAGGCTTCGTACACCTCAGAGACCCACGTTGGGCTCTGGCAGCTCCCACTCTGCCACCGAAGCCTGGCTGAAGCATTCTTACCATCGCCAGGGATCCTAGTTTTCTGCTCTGCCATCCCTTACAACCAGGCTCAATCCCTTCTCTTCTCCTGGCTGTCATCCTGGAGATACTCAAAATACGAACAAACGCTTCCTGTGCAGACGAAGATCTTTGAAGTGGATGGTGTGGGCAATGAGTGTCTCAGGACGGGGTGACGTGGGGTGATGCAGGGTGAAGAGGGGTGATGTGGGGTGACATGGAGTGATGCAGGGTGACGTGGGGTGATGTGGGGTGATGCAGGTTGATGTGGGTTGACGCGGGGTGATGTGGGGTGACATGGGGTGATGCGGGATGATGTGGGGTGATGTGGGGTGCAGGCTGGGCCAGCCTCACCTCGAGGTCCTGCATGATGAACACTTCCTAAAACTGAAAGAAAGGGTAAAAAAGGCAGAAAGAGGGAAGAGCTGCCACTACTCTTCTGGTCATCCCCCCACCACCGCCAAGCTGTGGGCCTGGTGACTGCGGCTGGGCTTGCCCCGGCACGGCAGCCATCCCGCCCTTCACTCCCTCATCCCTCCCATCTCCCCCTTCCCCTTGCCCTGGTCCTGGGAGCCAGGATCCCGCTCCCTGTCTCTGCCATCCCGAAAGCAGGGCAGGGCCCCAGGCTGCCAGCCTGATCGCTGCAGCTCCCGCAGCGCCGAGCTGGG
>NW_010394194.1:2481-2830 GCF_000710305.1 Buceros rhinoceros silvestris
TGTCGCTTCCATCCCGAAAGCAGGGCCGGGCCCCAGGCTGCCAGCCTGCTCGCTGCAGCTCCCGCAGCGCCGGGCTGGGTAGAATTAGCTCCTCGCAGAGCACTGCATCCAATTAATTACACAAAAGTTTGAAAGACAATACGTAGACACATCCCGTCCGCACCAGCACAGCTCTGGGCTCTGCTGGAGCTTTCTGGGAAGCCGCGGTGCGGCAGCAGGCAGGCTGAGCACACGGGCCCAGGAGAGCCTCCTTAATTGTAATTAAAATAATTATGGGTGTTCTGCCAATGGCTGGGAGAACGCAGCGGAGCAAGCACATTTCTGCAGCTTTCGCTGCACAGAGATCCCC
>NW_010394195.1:0-249 GCF_000710305.1 Buceros rhinoceros silvestris
TGGCCACATGCGCAGGGTCTGGCCTGGCTGGCAGTGCCACGCAGCAGGAGCTGGCCACCGTGAACTGTCCTGTCCTCCCTTCTTCCAGTGACGCCTTTGATTTCAAGTTCGGCGTGTGCTTACTGAGGATGAAGGAGGGGCTGAACGTCTCCCGGGTGCCGCAGGCTCATGGTGAGCGCTTCAGCGGGGCTGGGGAGGCTCAGAGACATGCTGGAGCTGCCGGATGTGCCTGGTGGCCACACTTTCCCC
>NW_010394195.1:373-1432 GCF_000710305.1 Buceros rhinoceros silvestris
AGGATGTGCCTGCTGGCACCACTTCCCCAGGTGAAGGTCAGAGTCCTGCGGGGATGTCCCTGCTGGGCTGGGACCAAAGCAGATGGGGGCCGTGGAGCGCTGCCCTGCTGCCAGTGCTCTCTCTTCTCCTTTCCCCCAGTTAACCCCACCTTCAAGGCAGCGGAGCACCCCGAGGAAAATGGCACCAGCGGCAGAGCGGCCCCAGGCACAGGTTGGTGCTGCCTGAGGGCCGCCCAGGGCACCCCTGGCTCTCAGGGTGCTTTTCGGGGAAGCAGGTTTGCGGGCAGGGCTGCGGGTTCCGGTCAGCGATGGGGAGCAGGGCTGGGACTGCAGGAAGCGATGCCTTTCACCTACTGCTGGTGGTGCCCCTCGCCCACACCGGGACCCTCTTGCCCTGGCAGTGGACTCCACCGCTTCGGCTGGCGAGCAGCAGGCAAGCACTATCTTCCAGAGCGAGCAGGGCAAGAAGACCATCGACATTTACTGGCTCTTCGATGACGGAGGTGACCTTCACTGTGGGCTGCTGCGGCCCTTTACCGCCTGGCTGGCTGGCTAAGGCACACCCAGCACCTCCAACGCGGTGCCCAGAAGGGCTGGGTCCTCGCTGAACGGCGCCAGGGCAGCCTGGCACGGGGCATCGCCACTGCATCTCCCTTTGGGGGCTTTGGGGACAGGTCTCACGCTGCTCATCCCCTACCTCCTGGGGCGCAAGAAGCGGTGGGGGAAGTGCAGAATCCGGGTGTTTGTCGGCGGGCAGATCAACAGGATGGATGAGGAGAGGAAGGCGTAAGTACTGGCAGCCACCCCCGCCCCCCCCAGCCAATCTTGGCACTGCCGCTGTCCCCAGAGCGGGGTGGCCAGAGCCACTTCACCCTTCCAAGGCCCCTGGGCATTGCCATAATGGGATCTGTGGGCTCCGACTTGGCTGTTGTGCTTCACACCTCTGAAAATCAGTGTTACTGCGGCGGGGGAAAAGGAAAACCCCGCGTGGGACGCGAGGACAGCGGCCGGCTCCTGCCAGGCTGGGCCCCTACTGGAGCGAGCGGCCGGGCCCTGCTC
>NW_010394195.1:1744-2970 GCF_000710305.1 Buceros rhinoceros silvestris
ACCTGCCCAGACCCTCTTCTCTGGCACCGCCTGCTTGTCTTGCAGCATCCAGAGGTTCGACGAGCTGATCGCTCCCTTCAGGCTGAACGATGGCTTCAAAGATGAGGCCACGGTGAACGAGCTGAGGCAGGGCTGTCCCTGGAAGATTTCCGATGATGAGGTCAATAAAAACAGAGCCAAGGTAGCACTGGTGCTGGGGCAGCTCCTGCTTTTGAGACAAAATCCAGTCTTCCTGGAAAAACTTACCTGGCCTTTGTCAACCCTCTTTGCCCCGCAGTCGCTCCGGCAAGTGAGGCTGAACGAGATCCTGCTGGATTACTCCCGGGATGCGGCGCTCATAGCCATGTAGGTGCCCACGACGCCCTCACGCCTGTTCCTCGCCTCGTGGCAATAGTCCCTCTGGATGGTCACCCCAACCCTGCCCAGGGAGGCCCTGGACAAACACCCCGTGCTGCAGCGGGACGGTGCCACCCCGTGGGGTCCGTCCTGGGTCCTGTGCTGGGGGGAGGATGTGACGTGGCCCCTTTTGGGGAAATAACCTGCCAGTTAGCAGCAGGGTGGGGGGCTGGGCAGGGCAGCCAGAGGGGTTGTGCTGGCCGTGCCTCACCCGGGCCCCTGGTGCTGCCCCAGCACGCTGCCCATCGGCAGGAAGGGTCGCTGCCCCAGCTCCCTCTACATGGCCTGGCTCGAGACCCTCTCACAGGACCTGAGACCCCCCATCATCCTCACCCGAGGAAACCAAGAGAACGTGCTGACCTTTTACTGCCAATAAAGCCTCCTGGCTCCCCGCTGACTCACGATGTGGATTTTTCGGACTGGTTTTGAGCTCAGAGTGCACTCGCTCAGGGGTCTGGGGGAGCAGCGAAGGCACGTGGGCACCCGCTCTTGGGAAATGTTCCCCAACCCCCGGCGCAACTGCCACCCCCTTAGAGACACTCGTTTTGCCTCTGTCGGTCCTTGCAGGTTGAATATGGATAAAAAATAACGCAGGTGCCGTGGTGTGGGTATCGCTCTAGCCAGAGGCATGAAGGTGAGGTGCGGGGGTCCCATCCTGACAGCAGCTGCTGGGACCTCCCCACACCAGCTACCCCGGGACAGCCTGAGTGGTGCGCAGGGACTGGCGCACGGCCCCAGCAAAGCCACCAGCCCAGGATAAAAGCCGCCCTGGGGGGCAGGAGCAGGACGGCACCAAGCCCAGGGGCTGCACGGATCCTGCACAGCACCTC
>NW_010394195.1:3060-3685 GCF_000710305.1 Buceros rhinoceros silvestris
CACCCCCCCTTTAGAAGAGACGGAGCCTGTTCCCCATAGCCAAGTGGCAGCGAGGTGTCCTCTGGGGCTGCGCTGCTCAGCTTCCCAGGGAGACAGAACTGACCACCAGAACCAGGACCTCTCCTGCTGTGGGTGGTCCTGGGTGGGAGAAACCTGCCCCGTGGGAGGCAGGAGCAAGCCTCGTTTCCAAAAGGCCTCCTTGTCGCCCCGCAGGAAAACACACAGCTCCAATCACCACCATCGTGACAGAATTTACTGCACATCACCACTGGGGTTAGAAGTATCAGTAGAAAAATAAAACGTAGAGTTCTCTACCAATCACACAAGGGTTTGTTCAGGCTGGCCGCGGTCGTTAGCGCGATGGGAGTCGGGCGGCATCTAAACCTCCAAAAGGCCTCCTTGTCGCCCCGCAGGAAAACACACAGCTCCAATCACCACCATCGTGACAGAATTTACTGCACATCACCACTGGGGTTAGAAGTATCAGTAGAAAAATAAAACGTAGAGTTCTCTACCAATCACACAAGGGTTTGTTCAGGCTGGCCGCGGTCGTTAGCGCGATGGGAGTCGGGCGGCATCTAAACCCGCCCAGCGCGGGGGACGTGGCCTGCAGACCGCAAGGCCA
>NW_010394195.1:3882-4262 GCF_000710305.1 Buceros rhinoceros silvestris
TCTCCGCAGGGTGTCTCCTGGCCCGTTCACAGCACTGCCCGCCCCGGCACACCTCGGCATTGATGGTTGTACAAGCTCTTGGCGGCTTTTGGCAGGTCCAGCTGAGTGATGTTACTGCGCACAGGGATTCCTCTGCTGGCCCTGCTCAGGGTGATGAACTCGATGGCAGGACCAAAGCGAAGCAGCGAGAGGGGAGGAAACTGCCGGCAGCGACCGAGCTGCTGCATCAGCTCAGGACTTCTCCTCCTCCCACCGCGGGTCTGGTTTTACTGGAGAGGGAGGCTGGGAAGGCAGCCGAGGGCAGGGAGGATGCTCCCTGAGCAACGAGTGACCCAAAGAACTCACCCCCAGCGCTGGCGCCTGTTTGGACAACCCAGCAG
>NW_010394195.1:4399-5042 GCF_000710305.1 Buceros rhinoceros silvestris
AGCCAGCAGCCGACTGGTCACCTTTTATGCCAGAATTCCCTGGAAATTTCACGGTGCCTGGGCACAGAGAGGCACCCCCAGCTCCTGCTGCTCCAAACAGTGGCCAAGCTGCCAACTCTCCTCGTGAAGCAGCCCCCTCTGAAAACGAGCTCCGGGAATTCACAATGAACACAGGAGGTTTTCAGTCTGCCCAGCACTGAGTGAATTTCGGAGCCGTTCACTCTGAGCTCTGGACAGCCCAGGCTGGCCCCCGCCATACCGCAGCCCCGTCCCCACGCAGGAACCATCCTCGGGCTGCAGCAGGCTGATAACGTGCTTTCCCAGCTGCGATCGCTCACTCCTTGCTACTGAAGGGCACTGGGGAAGGGGAGGCTAGCGATGCCCCGGAAAGATTAGGCCAGACCTAAGTCCAGTATAAGTCCCGTGAGGGACATTTTACCCATCCGGGAAAACGGGGGACAATTCAGATGAAGTGAACTGGGCAGGCGCTGCACGCGCAGACGTGGGCAGGGGAAAAGACATCTAGAGAGACCGTTATTACCACTTCTGCCCCAGGGCAAGGAGAGGCCCTGGGGGATGCTGCAGGAGGAGCCCCGGCACACTACGAGCAGCCTCCGGAGACGCCGGGATCGGCACACTACAC
>NW_010394195.1:5212-7327 GCF_000710305.1 Buceros rhinoceros silvestris
CGCCCGGACCTCCCCCACCCCGGAGAAGGATTCACGTTAGAGCCTTTCGCAAGACGCGCAGCTTTAGTCCCTGGAGTAACAGGGGCTAAAATTTAGAATAAACTCAGTAAGTAGCTCCTGGAAAACCCCTTGTTCCATCAGCTCATTCTGGAGGAGCTCGTACAGATGGAGAAATTCCTCTTCATGATAAACACAGGGCCCGGTTGGGGGTTGTTTCAGCACAGGGGACGCAGGATTCACGGAACATCACTGGCCTTACAAAATGCTGCAGGTTTGGAAACCAGAGGAGCCCAGCAAAACCACAGAGGAGACGCGTGTGCTGCGAGGCGGGATGCAGTCAGCACCTGCCCTCGGCAGCCCACGAGCACCAGTGGGTAATAAAAAACCAAGGACCACAGGAAAACCACAGGGCTGCTTCCACCACCCCGCTGCACCGCTGGCCTTCAGCCTCGGCTTCCCTCAAAGGCGCCAAAAAACTGAGCCCCAGAAAGCGCCCAGCTGGCCCCCAGAGAGCCTCCGGGCCAGAGGCAGATCCACCAGTTAGTTAAAAGCTGCTTAAAACCAAGCAAACGACATTAATTCATTCGAGGAGCCCACGCTGCCAGCTGGTAAGGGGGGCTTTGGGGCTGTGCTCAGAGCTGGGACTCTCCGAGTTTAAAGACACACGTCTCCCTCAGAGCCTGAGCAGCAGCAGCACCCGCCGGCCCGCGGGACAGAGCGCCCGTGTGGCTGCACTTCGCCTCTCGGGCAGGAGGAACGCAGGGCCAGCGGAGCTTCACCACAACAAACCTCTCCAAACCACTGATCCTTCTGAGGGTGCTCATTTCTCTGGCTGCGGCATTTGCAGGCGGAGCTTGTGGCCACAACTCGGCGCTTTCACCGGGCTAAAATGATTTTTCCTTTTGCTGCTCCCAAACTCCCTCCAGAGCTGGAAGTTTGGGCCGTGAAGGAAACCATGTAATTCTCTCATTCAGAAAAATTCACAGTAAAAGAGCTGCAGGTTCGCTGCAAACAAAGCAGCGAGAGGTCAAAGCACTAAGCGGGCTCTGGAGACACCCTGCCACACTGTAGCACTGTTTGTACCTCAGGACAGTTATCTCTTGGCTACACCTGGTTGCTACAACTTGTCACTGGTGAAAGGGTGAGGGTCTCCTCCTCCAGAAGCCATTTTTCTACTCTCCATAGAAAGAAAGTTTCACTTGGCACTTAATGCTACCAAAAGGTAACAAAATTCACAATTTTTAACTTAAATTGAGCCAGGCTGGAGGCCAGAACAAGCCTTCATGTAGCCTTTGGCTAGTGGGGAAGCACAGGCCAAGCCGTGATTGGTTTCAGAGGCGATGCAGGCGGCGGATCCTTTGCTTCTCCTTCGATTTGAGATCTCTGGTGTCTGGGAAGAGCTAGAGCGTGGCTAAAATCCGCAGGAACGAGACCACCACCACACAGAATGTCTGACCCACCCCTAAAATGAGGGCTTCAAAGGGGATCATTTTCTTCCCTGCAGCTCTGTAAACTCCAGCAATGGCAGCACCTGCAGAGAGTGGAAAAAGTCGAGGCGTGAATGTGTGACAGCGTGTGCGAGACGCGCTGCAGAACCCCAGGGTCAAAGGGAGGAGTCTCTGAGGGTGGGAGACTGGACCAGAGACCAGGGGGTCTGCAGGAGCAGCCGCTGCCTGCACAGGGGCTGGCAGGGACGCTGGACCGGGTTTGCCAGGACAAACCTCAGCCAGGAACCAACAGCGGGTAAACTGCTGGTGAAACTCTACAGAGGCCTCCAGAAGGTGCAGAGGTGGGGGAGGTTTTGGATGTGCTCCCACCACAAGATCCTCTACACCAGAGCCCACAAGCAGCAAACATGTCCTGGTTCTGGGCACAGGGGTTTTCCTCTGTGTGCTCAGGAACTGGAAGGCCCCCTCGCTCTGCCCCCGATGGGCATATCTGATACCCTTGACGAAGGGCTCGATGGGTGGGACGGTCCAGCTCTTTCAAATCTGGGCCAAAATACGCTTCTCCTCTCTGCCCCGTGGAATGCCACAGGATGACGCGCCCCCCAAGGCGAGCTCCACTCGCTCTGGAGCCACCCGGCCGCTGTTTTGCAGCATCTGCCGTACTTGT
>NW_010394196.1:0-237 GCF_000710305.1 Buceros rhinoceros silvestris
AATGTGGCGCAGAGGACGCCTGCTCGCCGTCTCCTCCAGAGAGATGCTGTCTGAGTACCTCAGCACTGCTCTGCCCTGTGAGCGGCTTTCCAAGAACATCAGGGGAAGAGAAAAAGGGGAGGGGGGGAACACACAAGAGCGGAGGAGACTGAGCACACGCTTTTCCCAGCGCAGGAAGACCAGGTGGCTGGAGGAAAGGTCCGTTCTTGTCTCTCCTGCCCTACAGGCGCTTTGTGT
>NW_010394196.1:600-874 GCF_000710305.1 Buceros rhinoceros silvestris
GTCATCCCGTCTCCCCCCCCCCGCTGCTGTTGAACTTACCCCAGGTTGTTTAAATTCACCAATCATCGTTATTCTCTCCCGCTTAAGGTTTGCAGTTCAACTCTTTGTCCTTACAGGTACCACCAGAAAAACAATCGTTTTAAATCTTAAGCTAGGTGTTAGCTGGCAATCATATGTAAAGAAAAACAAACAAACAAAACAACAAAACCCACAAAAAACCCCCAACCCGCATTAAAAGAGTTGTAGTTACCTTAAAAGGTAGCGCGTATTGCAG
>NW_010394196.1:1150-1369 GCF_000710305.1 Buceros rhinoceros silvestris
CCCAGAGCTCGATCTCCCCTCCCTCCCTCCCCGTCGGCGAGCACCTGACTCCGAGCTGCGGAGCCTGAGCCGAGTTGTAGGCAAAGGGAGCTCGCCTGCAAGTTCAAATGCGAGCCTCAGCCACCCATCATTATTATATCGTTGTACCGTCAGCGCTGCAGAGGAGGGGCGCTGGCTCGGGGAGAGGAGGGTTCACAAGCTCTGCAAGAGCCTCCTTGC
>NW_010394197.1:0-352 GCF_000710305.1 Buceros rhinoceros silvestris
CTCTCCGGGCGCCGGCCCCGGTAGGTGTTTGTCGAGTGTTCCCGGGCGAGGGGGAGAGCAGGCGCTGGGTTTCGGGGCTCTGTAACATGGTTTCTCATGTGTGTGTTTTCTTTCTCTCCTCCTTCTCTCCCTCCTCCTCCTCCTCCTCCTCCCGCCGCCTCTCTCCTCCTCCCCAAACACACACGTACACACGCTCCCCTCTCCCTCCCCCTCCTCAAGGCCGAAAAGGCAAGCCAAACCTACAGCCGACGAAGGCTTTTGGGATTGTAGTGTGTGCACCTTCAGGAACAGCGCCGAAGCCTTCAAATGCAGCATCTGCGATGTCAGGAAAGGCACCTCCACAAGGTACGTT
>NW_010394197.1:463-8470 GCF_000710305.1 Buceros rhinoceros silvestris
ACCTTTTGGTGCGGCTTTTGCTCCGTGCTGGGCTGTGATGACTTGTTGATTTTTTTTTCACTGTTGCCTGGATATTGGCGTGCCCCCTTCCCCCTGATGCAGTCCTTCTGTCCCTGTTCAAAAGCTTGAGGATTTTAAAAATTCTCTTTCAAGTGTTTAATTGGAGCTGGAAGACATGTTTCATGGATATGGCAGCGACCTGAATCTTTTTGTTGTTCTGTGCTTTTTTGTTGCTGAGGTATGGAGGACCTCTTGGAGATCTGCAGCCAGCAGTTCAGACTGTGGTTCGGGGCAGATGGCTTTCTGTGGTTTGGGTGGAGATTTACCTGTGTCTCCTGCAGGAGTCGAAAGGATTGAGGATTAGGGAGTGAGAAAGGAAATGGCTGAAACTAAAGATGCCGTGAGAACAACAACTACTTTCCTGAGATGTTGATCTCTCGGTGTCTGTTGTCATCCAAAAGGAATCAGCTTTGTGCTCAGTGTGGGAATGGTGCAGATTTCTGAAAGCTTTAGCTGTCGGGTCTCTCTGATTGCCTCGTGCTGAGTAACTGTGGAAGTCTTTGTGAGATGGTGAAGCTGACGTAGAGTAGTTAATTTAATCTCAAAACCCAACCCAAAACTTGCAGTCCTTCAGTTAATGGGTTCAGAAAGTTTGTCCTCGAAATACCAGTTGGTGCTGGAACAGGCATGTGGTGCTGTGCTTTGCTTTGCTTTTTCTTTCTGATTTGTTCTACCTTGTTGACTGCTGATTTTGTTCATATTGTACCTTCCAAATCTGAGTTCCTGTTGCTGGGCTCTGCTGAGGAGGTAGTCTGTAAGATTTCCATTGTGAAAGGCATCGTTCTCCTCCGCTGAGTGAGGCGGTGTATTGAGATGCTCTCATCAGCAGGCTGCTGGCATGACTTGGCTGTCTTGACTTGATTGACAAAGGAGGTGAAAGCACGTTCGGTTGGTTATTGTCTGCACTGTGCAGTAGACAATGTGAAGTGCCTACATGTTTAATGGGAAACACGCTTTTGGGCCATTGAAACGCTGAGTTACAGCAACAGAGTGCAGTAGTGCTTCACCGTGTGTTTTCTGATGTGCGTTGGTTACGAGAATCTCTGTGCTTTGTACAGAACGTACAGAGGTGTTGAGCTTAGTGGTTTTTATTAGCGTAGTTATAGTGTTGAGTGGGGTCGAGCTTTTGGGACAGTAGTGGTCTGTATGCCCCTAGAGCTGATTCTCCACTGGCTTTGTTCGGTCTCATTTTGTCGTGCAGCTAAACCTTCACAGCACACTTAATTTCTGCGGGTTTCTGTTTCCTGGGGTTCCCGGCTGGCTCAGGTGAAGCACGTTGATCCCACAGTCGCCTGGTCTTTAACTGTGCTACTGTGGTGCGGAGCCTTACAGTCGCTGCGAGTTCTCGCAGCGGCGTGTCAAGCGTGTGCGCGGGTGTTAGTAGGAGGAGAGAGCCTTACTGCGATGTGGGAGCCCATATGGGTTGTGTCTTCTATCAGACTCGATTGTTTTCGTTTGGCCACCATGCTGATGCTCATTTTGAGAGCGGCAGCTTTTCTCGTGCCTTTTTTTTAATGATAATTTTCAAACTGTTTGTCGAGGTAGTGGGATGTTTTGTCTTTTAAAGGGTCGATTAAGAGGGGTAGCAGTGGATGATTTCAGGTTAAGAGCTGTCGTCTTACTTGCAGATGTGCTCCTCGGGTCTAGAACATTGTAGTTCTGTTTAGCTTTTAATGGACCCTTATGAATGGCTCCTAATTTTAATTCATTTAATTCATCAGCTTTCTATTCATTTTTGCTGCTTTAAAAATTGCTTTTGTTTGTAGAATTTGAGAAAGTATTTAAAATATTCAATGGGCCATCATGTCATCGTGCATATTTATAATCATTTGTGAATAAATACAACCCGAAAGCAGGAGTGATTGAATGTTGTGAGCGAGCGTTGTGTGTTGGGAAGACCTGGGAGGTCAGAGTTCTTTGTTGTGGTATTGCTTTGAGTGTTACAGTATGTGACGTACGAGTTGACACTGGGGAAATTCTTCAGAATTTTCTAAATGACGGATGTAAAGATACTTAACGAGTTATATTGATAATTTATTACTTGAAATGTAAGGTGTCTGATGAGCTTGACTTTTAAGTTGCAGTTTGACTAGTTGATGATGCTTTTTTGATGACGTCTTGCCTCATCAAGGCTTACATCAATATCACTTTGAGAAATTTGTCAGACTCTTTTAAACAACTCCACAAAGCAGTGACAGACAGACATCATAGAGGTGGTGAGGCCACTGGTTTTCATCAAGTTATCGTGTGCCATTACAGCATGCCCAGTTTTTTTATTAAAATCTGATATGACCTAGTTCTACTGCCCTCCTCCCCCCCCAAGCCAATTATTTGCTGTAGAATTTACTTGGGCTGATAAATATTCTCTGATTTGAGAATGAGTTAGGCCGTTCGCTAATTCTCAATGTGAATATATTTTTCAGACTTGATATAAGCTGTTGGTGTGTGGGAGGGGTGGCTGGCAGCAGTTTGAAGTTTTACTTTCTCAGATCCAGCTATCCCCTTTCCCTTGGATCTCATAAAAGGCGCTTCAAACGCAGTGAGTCTTAAGAGTTGACCTGCCAAGTCAAAATCAGTGTAGATGCTAAACAGTTAAATTGTACCCGAATGCTTTTTCAAGGGGCTGTTTATAAATATTGCAGTTGCACTTTTAAATAAAAATGAGGTCAAATCCATCTCAAGAGAATCGGGAGTTGTCGTGCAAAGATTACATTAAACCTGAAGTACTTATTTGAATACTGGATTTGTTACAGTATGTCACTAGCTCCCTTTCCTCAGCTTTATTCTTGCTGTTTTATGGTTAAAATTTATGATGCTTTATTCAGGCAAGTATGTTGAATTGTTCTACCATTTTCCTTCCATGAGGATCGTGGCAAAGGTATAAGCTATGTTCAGCGTTCAGTTGGGTGAGACTTTGGTCTAACTGTCTAGCTTGGGTAGAGTGTTTGGGGTTTGCAATACTTTTTTTCTTTCCCAGAGGTTTTTGTATTGGTGTAACAGTGCAGGGAATTGCTGCTGGCCACCAATTCCACTTGTGACCTGCGTCTCTTCTGGTGGTTTGCTCTGGAGTAGCCCCAGCAGCTCCTGCACACTGGAAAAGGCTCGAATTAAAATGTCTGCTGGAGAGTTTGCTCCATGGACGTGTTTCTTTCCGATATCTGTTATGTCTTTAAAGGCAGAAGAAGGGTTTACTTCGGATTTCCTAGAAACGCGAGGGCAGAATTTAGCCTTGTATTTCCCGATACAGGGAGCTCCCTGTGTGATACAGGAAGCTGAGGGTAGGTGATGGCTCCCTGTTTCCATTTGTTTCTCTTAATGGTATTCTTGCTGCTCTTCCCCTTTGGTTCTCCAGTGGTTTATTATGTGGTGTTCCCATACAGCTCTTCTTGTAGCTTCCTCTCCTCCCAGGCACGGCTGCACAGTGTGTTTCCGCATAGGACTGCGTTCTGACATTATTGTGAAGGAGAGTATCCCCCCCTCCCTCTGATTTGACAGGGCTAGTTAATATTTTCTGAAGCTCTCATTTCGGATAAATAGGCAAGTGGTGCTTGCTTTGTGGGGAGCTTCTCTGACGTTAATTTTTCTAACTTCAGGATAAGTGCTTTCCTTGTCCGAACTTCACATCCTCTATCATGAATGTGCCTTGATTAGAGAAACGCACTCAGAAAAGTCAGTGGAAGTTGGGAGAGCAACAGCTGGATCTCTGACATGCATGTTAAGATGGCAGTGGGACTTTTTAGTATAAAATTAACAAGTTTCAGTGTGTGTCCTCTGCAAGGCATGCACTTAATAAATTACTTCTGTGTAGTTGTTGCTAATACCGTGATTTGGAGTTTGCGTCAGGTGATTTGAACATATGTTTCATCACACTCAAGGAGTGCTTCGCTCTCCTGCCATCCTTATTTTTGAGGGGAGGCTGAGCTGAAACTATTCATCATAGTTTTAAAATGAATTTTCTCTTCGGTGGAACGGGTACCTCAGATACTGGCCTTTGTTCCCCTTCAGTTCTCCAGAAAACTGCTTTGCATGTTTACAGGATCTATGCTAGCACCTTGAAGGATGTAAACTATTGTATGTATGTGTCACCATTAAAATGTATTCCCTTGTTCTGCATCCCAGCTGGGCTGACCAGAATAGACACCAGATAGTCCTGCTATTCCTGGCATGAGGAATCGGGCTTATGATCCTGACCTCCATACAACTAATATACGCCCAGCTTATTTGCCATGTATTTGCAGGACTGTTCTAATAATGCTTGCTTTGGTGAGTAGCTGTGGTGTAGGTTGGAAGCAAAGTGGTTTCATTCGGTTCTCTCCAGTTAAATAGTTTTCACCTGCATTAACATGGGTTTTATTTAGCGTCATTATTAAGTGGATTATTTTCTATAAAAATGGAGTATGTGACTTGTCTGGAAAAAGCTGTTGTGGAAGGGTCGTGTGTGCCTTTACTCTGGAATATTTGTTTTGTTAATTGGCCGTTTAGATCCATGGTTAAGTCATCCCGATTTTTCCTGTTGATCGCTGCAGCTGAATGGCAGTTGGATCAGGTGGAGCAAAGTGTGGTCTGTACCAGCCGGGAGCTGTGCCAGTGCTCCGCAGGGCCATCCAGATCCTGGGCATGTGCCCCCTCGGGGACTGCTTTGTTGGTAGTGGGTGGGAACAGTGTAATTTTGCCAAGTGCCAGAACACACCATACTGAATTGCAAAGCATTTGTCCACGTGCAGGGAGTTCCTGAGACCTCTGTTGACTCATACCTTGTTTACCAGCACTGTCTAAGAGTAATTAGCTGTTACTTTCTGAATGAGTTTGTAGATGAGGAGTCTGCTGTGTCTTGCTTGGGAGCTAAGGACAGGAGGATTCTTTTGCAAACCTGGCATTTTGTAAGCGGAAAGTGCTGGTGGTTCGCAGCAAGCCTGAGTTCTGGGGCTGGGTCTGACAATGCACTAAGTTTGACTTTGTGACTGGTGTTGCTGGATCTTAGATGCCTCAGCCACATCACTTGGAGCATTGATGTGTTATAAACTGACTACTGGTACAGATTTATGCTGCACTTATTTTTAACTAGCATAGAGTTAGTGTGTGAGACTTCATGTGGGCAGATGAAGCTCTTCAGCTTCAGACCAGCTATTACCTGTCGTGCGAGCATAACCCTGGCATAAGATCTGCGTCTTGTACTTGGGCTGTTTGAAAGAACTAAGAGCTGTGTCCCCATTTGCTCTCTGCTGGTGTGTGGCTCTGGCATTAATGATCCCATCACCACCACTCCAGACTTTCTTTTGGGTCTCAGCACCTCTGGGAAACATTCTGAGCAGGGAGGGTCCTGCAGCACCCCTTTGCTATGGCTGCCAGAATTGGGTACCTGAAACACTGTAGGTGACAAACACTGTAGGTAGCATAGTGGCTGCTGTGCCTCACTTTGCTTCTACCACTTTTTGTTCTCGAAGGTCCTGTTAAGGAATAATAATAGCTCTATCTGTTGTGGTGATTTTTGATTAGGGAAAAAAGGTTTTGTTAAAATAACTAGCAAATTCTTTAGCATGGATAAGGTGTGTTACAATTTTAATGTAGATTACCTGTCTTGGTTTAATAACTGTGGGTGGTAGGGTTTAATATCAGTCTCTGATTTCCATGGGAGGCTGTACAAATGCCTAATAGATAAACTGTGACATCGAGTGTGTTAATCTATCACTGATGATACACAGTGTGGATATTAATTTTTCCCATTCCTCCCTAGATTGCTTTTTTTGGGAGAAGGGAATCTAAATCCAAGTATGTACGTGCATGTAGGAGGAGAGGGCATGCAGTGCTGTAAACAGACATTGTGTCCCCTGGGATACTGACCCCATGCTCTCGGCAGGTCCTTGTGGGGAACTGGTAGGCAGAGGAGTGCGGAGCAACTTTCCCTGCGTGCATTTCATAATTGCCTTGATTGTTTCATGTTCGCCTCAGCTGGTGTAGAGGGGCTGCTGCATTTGCACCATTATCGAGGTGTGTATGTTTGTACCCCAGTGTGGGTTCATCTAGTAGGTGGAACCTTGCCATGAACTGAAAATAAGAAAGCAAGCTGAGAGGAGGGAAGTGGTGGATGCAAAGTGTGGTTCTCTGTGGCCATCCTCGGCCCTGCTGGATTTTGGGTGACTGTCCTGTGCTGCGTGTTAGTGTTCCCCAGCAGCTCATGGTGCTGCGAGGCTCTGCTTTGGCTGAATTGTTGGATCCCTGAAAAAACAGGTGGGACCCAAGACCCATGAGGGATGAAAGCAGTCAAGAAATGTGGGCTGGGTGGGTTGTCTTGGCTGGCTTCATCCAGCTATTGTGGTATAGCTTGGGACACCCCTGACGTGACTCCAGGCTAGTTCACTGCTGATCATGAAACAGGCATCACTCGTACCTGCTTTGCCTTAGCAATGAGAATTAAATGGCTCTGCTGTTCTCTGCTGCGGTGCTTGAACGAGTGGACAGGTCCTTCCAGGGGCTCGGTGAGAAATGCAGAAGTTCATGGCACTTCTGGGGAGTCCTGCCAGTGTGCAGCAGGGCGAGAGGTGGGGCTTCCAGAGAGCTCCTGCATTAGGCAAAGGACGCGCTCTGCTTGTCCTTTATTATGTTCGTCTCTTCTTGTCTGTATAACTCTTCTTACCCACTGACCTGTTTTGCGGGATTTTGGATGGTTCTGTAGGTTAGTGGGTTCCAGTCCCACAATGTAGGTCACTTGCAAGGTGTGCTGGAGTTCTGTAACGCATAGCTCTGACCTGAAAACAGCTTCATACAAGCTCTCTCTGTGGCTGTGTCTTACAGGCATGCTTTACGTCTGTCTTTGCACTGGCCTCCTCCTTGACAAGGTAAAAGGAGCGATCTGGGCATTTCCAAAGGGCAGGGGTCTTACAGGAGGGTTTGTGAATATTTATTTGAAGTGTACATGTTTCAGGCAGGTAAGGGCAAATTATAGTTATTGCCACTTCCTGTTTATTAAGAATACGGCAAAAAAAGCAGACATGAATACTGAGTAACCTGTACGTGGTACCCTAAGCAGGTGTCCAGGATTAGACAACAGGACAGAAATAATGTGGAAATGCCTCCGTTACGTTTATATAAGTTCCTTTTACAGCTGACACATGCTAAATACATTGATTGTCTCTTTGTGCAGACAGATTTTCTTTACGTCAACCAGAGCCCCTTTCACACTTCTCCAGTACGTCTGGAGGTACGACCAAATCCTTAACATCACTCTTGCCATAAGCCAGCTATTAATTAGGAGCATGTTCTTTGTAGCAGAGTGCTAATTGGTACATCAACAAATTCACTGCCTGTTAAACATGGGAAAGATTGTAATTCTGACTGGCTCGAATATAAATGAGAGAGAAAAGCGTCCCTTCTTGCTGGCCTGGTGGGTTTTCTTCGACTGTTTGGTAACTTGACACCTTTAGAGACAGGTGAATCTCAATTACTTCCTAGAAAAAACAAACTAAACTGGCTAAAACTGGGCATTGTTTTTATGGTATTTTGTTATTGAAGTGCTGCCTCTATTTCTGGAAGTTAGATGTACACCAACAGCCAATATTCTGTTAAATAATACTGGAAATGCACGAGAAAAGGGGGTTGTAGGGATCTAAAGTATTGATCATGAAACCAGGACACCTGATACTGAATCGTATGTGGTCTTATTTGAGATGCTGGCCTGGGATTGTGGAGTAACCCCCTGGGCTACAACGATCAAAGTACTAAAAATTCGTAATTATGTTCTTTACCGCAGAAGTCTGGTAGTAGTCAAATTGATTTTAACCTTCTGCCTGATAAACATTTTGAAGCATACGTTTTCTGGCAATTTGCTGAGAGCTGAAATGTTCCATATTTAAGTAAGCACAGTGTATGTTGCTGTATGGAGGTGCGGACTTCCAGAAACTGCATTTGCAACTTACACAGGAATATGGACCTGGTGATACGGACAGCGGG
>NW_010394198.1:0-3687 GCF_000710305.1 Buceros rhinoceros silvestris
TATATTTTTTCAATTTTTATATACAATAATTTTTATACAAATTAATCCACCAATTCAAAGTGGTTTCAAGCATGTTAAAACACCTTGTGTCTGTACTGGTCTGATCTGATCAATTCCAAGTCAGTGCCTCTTTCTACCCCTGATCATTCCTGAGCAAGGACTCTGCTCTGAGAAGCATCCAGGCTACTTTGCCCATGACATGTGGGTACAAAACTCTCATTCTGGTTTGAATTTCTAATGAGACCTTTCATCTTAACAACTGTAATGGTGCATCCAGGTTGTCCAGACCCTCCGTCTGCGCATTGACTTATGTCTCTAGCATCAAGCAACATGTTAAATTTATGATGCTATCACTTTGAAGGCATCCGATTTCTGTTGCAGATACTTGCTGACCTTTGTATTACAGTCATCTCCTCTTCCAGAATTAACTTTTCTGACTTTAGATCCTGAATTCCCAATTTAGGAAGTCTATTATCCCCTACAGTAAATATCTTGACTAAAACAACAGATTGTGATTTTACAAAGCTGTCATGGTTTTCAGGTCACTCAAACAACAGCTTAGTTTTTATAGCACTCAAGATTCATTCACCATGAAAATCAGATCTGCTAATGCATACTCAACTTTTAACTCAAGAATGAACCAAGAATGAACTCCTGCTTTGCAAAAATCAGATCTGTTCCCCTGGTGGCCAATCACAGTTCGATATGCTTAGGATATACCCTAATTTTCTGTTTGGCTACTGAAGAACATCCAAGTTAACCTGCTCAGATTTTGACAGTCAGTGTGCAATGCTACATCAAAACCTGTATCAATTCTTCTAGCCTATTTTATAAGGATTATGAGATTGTTAAGGATAAACAGAAAACATGCCTAATAGGTAAAGCTAGGAATTTATTGCTAGCATAAATGTAATCTTAACAATATAATCAACAAGATATTATTAGTGTAAAACTATTTTAAATGAGAAAATAAATTAAAATAAAGAAAACTGTTAGAGAAAATAAGTTTCAAAAGAATAGAATTAAAATTAAAATAGAGAATACACATAATGGCTTCCTGGTGTCTATACCTCTCTTTCGTGTTATGCATGCTCTTTCACTGCCTCTTAAGAGCCCTAATGTTGACAGCATACATTTGGTGGTGGAGATGGAGCGTATAACTGGGTATCACCTTCCTGAGTTTTTTGCCTGGAGGTGGGATAATTTTTATCATTGCTAACAGATTTTTTTTCAACTTGGTCTTTCTTCATTGGTCTGCAAGTCCACATTACCTCAAATTTATTACATATAGTGGTTTTTCTGTAGCTGCTTTTATTCATTCTTTGTTCAGTTTCTCCTAACCCTATTCTGACTGCTGGTGAGACAAGAGAGCCATGACATTTCCGTCGCCAGTTTGTGCCCCATGTCTCTGTATTGCATCCTCTGCCACCACTTCTCAAGGCCTCAGCTACTATACCATGCCCGTGTTTCTCCATTGGTATATCTTTATACCAGTCTTACGAATCTCTTTTTCTGTGTAGAATGTGTTGTTTTATACTATCTCTAAAAAAACATGGCTACACTGGATGACGAAAAGTAAAGTAAATTAGAAATAGCCATTAGTCGAATTGCTGTTACAGCTAAATCAAGTACAAATTGTTGGGGGGTCTCTCCCCAGCTGTTAGGGTCACCAGTTGTGGTGGGCACCAGTTGTCGCTATCGGTTGGAACGGACAACAAGACAACAGCTTGTGTGCACACAAAGCCTTTATTGAAATATAAGTGCAACTGCACCTGCAACTGCTCTGCGTTTTCTCTTATCACAATGCTTTATAATCTTCTAGCACTTGTTTATTATACATGCTTTACTTGGATTGGTTTCAAGTGTACTCTCCTCCAATCAGCTACTGACCAAGCCTCTCTGTCTCCTCCTAAACGACACGCCTCCTGCTGCTGACTGACAGCAGGCTAATTCAGCTTCTTCCCTGCCAGGGTCACTCCCACACAAATAAAGCTCCAGGCAGGTTAAGACAAGTTCAAACAAAGTAAGAATCAGAACCCTCAGCGCCAAGGCCTTGCAGACTCAGTGCAAAGCCTGTGTCTGTTTCCAGCAATGTCACTACTGCAATTACTGTGCTATAGCGCTACAGCATTAACTGACAATCACAGAAGAAACTAGAAACCCCAGAGCTGTACACAGATATATATGTACATGTATATGTACGTGTGTATATATGCGCATACATATATATATATCTAACTATGTGTGTGTGCATATAAAGTGCTACCGTCTCTCTTTCAGAACTTTGTAGTGTATGGATTGTATTCGCTCTACTTTCTGTATGGTTAAAGTCTTTGCTATAAACACAAATCCAGCATCTTCATAACTACAGAGAGCTTTACTCTAACTTTTGGTCTTTGTACAACACCATAAAGCTGTGAAAGAGAACATGCTGCAGTTTATGAGCTGGGAAAGTAAGATCTTATTACGGAGTACTACCACACTTTGCTTTCCTGCCCAGAACAGGATGTCATTTGTGAAAAACTTATTGGATGGAACGTTGTAGAGTAAATCGGAAACAGTATTTGATAGACTCCCAGCAGAATATCACAACCAGTAACAAAGCTAGATCACGTTTATCAAGGAGAGTTACACAATCAACCCTTGGCCATAGTTAGTTAAGACCTTTAAGTCTCTTTATGCGTGGACACTTAGGAAAATTTTTTAGATTGGTTCAATATCATAAGTTTCTATCTGGTCAATTCTTCAGAATAAGAGGGGCCTCAAACACATGGTTTATTCTGGAAATAAACTTAAGCCATTTCATATGTGTAAGATGATGCTACACAGGCAACTCCATTTTGCTTTTTTTCCGCTTCTTTCATGAAGTGTCACTGGTTTTCTCATATATTTCAGTGATGATAACCCATAGGTCACTACAGCTTTCTGTATTTCTTTTGAACCTGGAAACCATTATAAATACGTAAGTGACTCAGCAAGACCTTCATTGTTTTGATCTTCATGGCTCATCACATTAAGTACAAAAAATAAGTGAAGGTACAACTGATCCCAGTTTTCCCAGCATAACTGTTAGTAAGCCATGGTCTAATAGAAACACACATTTTGTCAAGAGATTGTTTCTGCTGAGTTATTAACAATGAAATGTTAGATATTTAATTTTCATAATAAGTAAAACATAGCTTTACAGAGCTGATGGGTGATAACTTGGTGCTGTGGATTCCAGATGCTTTTTTTAGGACTGAGGATCTGATTACATATTGAGGTCATTTTTTTTTACAGAAGAATACCTTATTTTTCTCTTCTGCTACTCGTTTCCCCCCCACCCCCAACTACATGCCTATTGAAGTAATAAATGATGCAATAATTTCTTGATGGTAGTGGTGGAAACTGTATGTGTGCAGTTGTGCATCAAGTACTTTGCATGTAATCTCATTTACTTTCACACCTAAATTTACTCAGATGAGCTGGCTATTCTGAATGAATACTAACCTTTTCATTACGGTACTTATACCATTACCTACATTTTTAAGGATAGCCACAAACATTAACTTAAAGCATGGTGAAAGTAGGCAATTAAGACATTCAAACCAGACCAGTGACTAGAAAGATCTGGAATAGCTGTAAGTGCTCAGTTTGAAAAAGAAGCTGAGTTAAATACATCATCATCATCATCACCATGGCTTGGCT